>NC_133298.1:14303245-14365756 GCF_005239225.2 Populus alba
TCCATCCATCAAAATTCATGTACCGGTTTCGCCAATATTATGAATTTTTAACTAAACTTCTTAGTCCTCATTTAAACTTCAATAACACCTTTAAATTCATTTTTGGATATTATCTCCCTCTAATACACATAAAACAAATTGTTATTATTCTCATTATTTATCCATTTCATTTTCATCCCAAGTTTTCATTTCTTGTCGAACTCTTTATTACCTTTCAACCCTTTATGCGGGGGTTTACACTTGCAGTATAAGGACATTTGTATTTAATTTTCAATCCGGTAAGGAGAAGAATTTTGGTTTTGGTGTGATCTATAATTGGAAATAAAGTGCAGTATTATTTTAGCAGCTTTCTTATTGGAAGGCTAACCTCATTTGCTATAATTTGGATGTTATGTGTATTGAGAAAAATGTGTTTAAGAATATTTTTAACATGGTTATAGACGTCAAAGGATAATATAAAACCTAGGTTGGATATAACTTTGTTTTGTAACTGTCAAAATATAGAGTTTCTTAATGATGGGATACATGTTGCAAAGCCTAAAGGAACATTTACCTTAGATAAAAAGAATACTTTCATATTTATGAATGGTTTAAGAGTTTGTGATTTTCTAATGGATATGCTTCGAACATGGCCAAATTGGTGAATTTAGAGGAATACATATTATATGGAATAAAGAGTCATGACTGTCATATATTTATGGAAACACTCATTCCAATTGCTTATAGGGGTTTATTGTGAAAATAGATATGAGATGCATTCACAAAGATTAGTTATCTTTTTATAGATGTTACTTAAGCAAGTTACGTTCCCAACACATGAAACAACTTGAAATAAACATAACTGAGATAATATGCAAACTTGAGATGATCTTCCTTCCCCTATTCTTCAACTCAATAAAGCACTTGCTCATATATTTAACGTATAAGATAAAATTTAGAGGTCTTGCACATGATGAATGAATGTATCTAGTAAAAAGGTTAGGATAACATGCATTCTTAGTGCTTATTATGTTTGTTTAAAACATTTTTTTTCAATTTATATTTACTTTCGTGTAGGTAATTGTTTAACCTTAAAAAAAAAAAAAAGATAAAAAACATGGTGCATGTTAAGGCTTTGATATACAAGACTTATATTATTAAAAGGATTTCAATATTTATCTAGAATTATTTTGAGCCTCATATGAGAACAAGAATTATTTGCATTCCAAGATATGATGATCGTGGTGGTGAAGTTCTTTCGAGTGGAAATTTATCAATATTTTTCCCATCCTAGATATGACTGTTGAGGAATATAGTTTTGAGAATATATTTGACAAAATATTGAATTTAGACAAACATATAATTATGTGTTATTTAACTATAATAAATTAAGACCTTTTGTTTAATAAGTCAATTTTAAAACTTCATAGCATTCATTCTATTTTATGTTTTATTCTCATATAGGCTAAATTCTAATTAACTTTCTTATAGGCAACATCATCAAAAAAAAATTTATCCTAAGATCTATATCATATTGAAGCTCAAGTTTTTCAATTATAAGATGAATAATTAACCATGTGGTTTCAAACACAAGTAATAATAATTTCTTACTCTAACAAGAATACATTTACTTAACTTTTTTTCATCGACCATTGATTTGTGATTATTTTTAACTAGGTGTACAACCTGAGAGGTCATATTGATTACTTGAAATTATCATCTTTGGGTTTCAAAAGAAAGGTTAAGTGTTATAATGGGTGTCGCACCCGACATCGCGGCGGCCTTAAAAATTAATAAATCTTTGAAAAAATGGATTTCTAGCATCCAGATCTTTAATGGGGAATGATCTTATTTAAGGAGTCGCCACCTAGTATTATGGTCACTAGAAACCCTAACTAGTCAACAGAGATTCTATGGTTCGGGACTGGTTATGTAAAAGAAAAGATATTATCACCCCTTAAACGTCCTGCCTGAGGCAGGCTGCATTGCTAGTTTCGTCTTAAATTGCTAAATGTTTATTAGTTTATGCTATGAAAATTTGCTTATAATATTCCTGACTCTGGCGCCAGTGAATATTCAACTACGAATAATTCCAACTCTGATGTTGGTAAATATTATGTAGTTATAAAATAAATTTGGATCAATATTTTTATTCCTGACTCTGGCTTCAATGAATAAAAAAATAAAAAAAAATTTATTTTTACGCATGCACATATTTTTTATTTTTTAGCTAAATAAAACAAAATACAACAAATAAAAATAATATAAATTTAAACTAGTATTTTTATTCTTGACTCTGGCGTCAGTGAATAAACCAATAAATTTACATTATTTTTATTCGTGCATACATATTTTTTATTATTTTTATTCTCGACTCTGGCGTCAGTGAATAAAAAAATAAAAAAAATTTATTTTTACGCATGCACATATTTTTTAATTTTTAGCTAAATAAAACAAAATACAACAAATAAAAATAATATAAATTTAAATCAGTATTTTTATTCCTACTTTGTTGTCAGTGAATAAATTAATAAATTTATATTATTTTTATTCGTGCATACACATTTTTTATTATTTTTTTCTATTTTTTTTTTTATTTTTCTGTTTTTTATTGTTTTTTTGAGCTGGGCGTAGCGCAGCTCATATGGGCTGAGCGAAGCGCACGCGTGTTACTACATTGTGTAAGTGAATTAAAATTCACTTGCACAGTGCAAATGATAATCAAACGAAATAATGAGCGCCTTTCCCCTTCGCCCTTCTTCGTTCTTGTTATTCCTTCTGTGTGGGCACCTTTTCCACCTTGCTTATTTCTTCTGCTGCTAATGACTCGAAGCAAAAACTTTAGGCGAATGACCGAACTGGTTCTCTGTTATCTCCCCTGTTTCTGGGTTTCCCCTTTCGCTCTTTTTTGCTGTGATTTATGCCCTCTTTTCGTCTTCCAACCGTCGCCTCCCCTGCTTATTTCCCCCTGTTTTCCCCTGTGTTCTGGCTTTTTATTCTCTGGCTTTTGCTTTTTCTTGCGTCTGCCCTCACATGCTGTCTTTCTTCTGTTCTTGGCTCTGTTTTGGGTTGATTTTTTCTTGTGCAGGGATGAAGATGAAGGCAAGGTTGATCTCTGATTCCTTTCTACTTTTCTCCCCTTCTCTCTGTGTATTTTTTCTGTGTTTATGCTCTGTTTTGCTCTGCTTGTTTCCTCTCCTTTTCTTGGTCCCCTTTGTTCGTTGCTCCTCCTTTTTATAGAGCTCGAGAGCTTTCCCCTCAATCAATCCCATCTTTGCAGGACTGTTATTCAAATCATGAGAGGGATCGTGGTCCACGATCGGATCAAGTTTGTTGCAGATCTTCAGCCTACTGAACCGGGATGAAGAAGACGAACGCAGCTGTTCCCAGCAACGGCGCCGTTTTCAAGCAGCCATGGACATTTTCAATTTGACCCCTGAACTTTGGAAATTTCGCAATTGGACCCCTAAGCAAATAAAAAATTTCTTTTAATTTTGCCCCTTTTTGATTAATTTCAATTAAATCCCTAAATTGGTATATTGTTTACAAAACAGTTCTTAATTCCTGGATTATTCAATTTGGTCCTTAATTAATTCTTTTAATTTTGCCCCTTTTGGATAAATTTCAATTAAGTCCCTAAATTTAATTAATTAATTAAATCAAAGTTTAATTAAGTCCACAAACTTATTAATTCTTCTAATTTCATTAAATAATCCAAATTTTAAGTAAATTTCCAAACTTATTAATTCTTTAATTTCTGATCAATTTATTCTCAAATCTGATAATTTTATCCCTAAACTTTGAATTTGTGTTATTTTAACCCCATTCTCAAATATATTTTAATTTTTATTATTTGTTCAAAAATTGGGTTATGGCAATGGGTATTTCATTAATAAATGTCTTTCATACTGAAGAATATGAAGATGGTAGAAATACCTAAAGTAGTAGGGTTTGTGTTAAGAGATCAACTTCCAATGAGTTTGAAGTTAATTATTATGGCAAGTGAGAAAAGGTGATTGAATTTCAATGTCATAGGGAACAAAATGTAGTTTTTATTATTCAATTGCTATTGATATGACACCGATAAAGAAATTAGAGTAGATCCTCACCATGGTTTTGGTTGAAATTAATAATAAAAAAAAAAAAATATAGACTTCAATGATGTTTTCATATTTACTAAACAATGCTAATTTGCATATTACACACACACACACTCCCTTTTTAAGAAATGATCACAATAAAGTTGATTGGTTGTCTCCTATGAAAATTGAATCAAGAAGTCATGTTCATGTTGTCAAAGATGGTAACAATAAAGTAACTAAGAGAGAAGGTGTATTTTAACTAGAAGAGTCAGTCGATCCATATCGAGCTATTTCATCTATCGAATCAGCAACATGGAAAATCAACCAAACCATGGTTTGGTTAAAATTAATAAAAAAATGTAGACTTGGAAACATCAATGATGTTTTTATATTCGCCAAACAATGTCAATTTACATATTACACGAACAATCTCTCTTTAAGAAATGATCGCAATAGAGTGATTGGTTATCCATTATGAAAATCGAATCTAGAAGTCATGTTCATATTGTCAAAGATAGTAACAATAAAGTAACTAAGAGAGAAAATGTATTTTAACTGGAAGAGTTAGCTGATCTATATCGAGTTGTTTAATCTACCGAATCAGCGACATGAAAATTCAAGTTTTTTTTGTTGAGAATACTTATATGCATATTGATGTTGAGGAGTTAAATAATTTATTGGGTACCACAAGACATTCAGAAGTTGATGAAGCTTAAGAGATCAACCATCTTCAATTCAATTAAAAAGATAAAGATGAAGATGACGATGACGATGACGATGAAAATAAAGATGAAGATGATGAAAATAAAGATGATAAGGATTCAAATTAAAAAGAAATTGAAATGATTTAACATGTAAAACATCATTGTATAATTAAGATATTTTATTATCGCTTTATAATGCATTATATTTAATACATTTATCAAATCAAACAAATATAAATATGATTATGGTTTGAATAAGAGTTTTTATTGAATATAATTGTTGCTACTTGTTGCATGTGTGCGGCATTGCGACGAATATTCTACTTCATCTATGTATCTGGTAGATATGAAATATAGGGAGACAATGATTCCTTGTCTTTAATTAGTGGAAAGGTGGAAAGGGAGTCGCCACCTAGTATTTTGATAACTAGAAACTCTAACTAGTTTTAGAGATTGGGTATAGGGACTGGTTATGTAAAGGGAAGATATTAGCACCCCAAATATGCCTTACCTAAGGTAAGCTGCATTGTTTGATTGTATGATAAAAAGCTAAGGTGTTATTGCATTTCTAATTGTTGGTCTATTTAAGGTTTAAGAAAAGTTCTTCTCAGTAAGGAGGTCTTTATCTTATCGGGTAAAAACCTACCTGTTCTAACATCAATAAAAAAAAAAAGCAACTTTCTTTTTAATATCGGGAATATGTTTTAAGTATAGATTCATAATCTAGATACTAAAAGAAAAGAAACAAAATATTTTTTTGGTATTTTTGAAATATTGACCTATTTCTCATGTCTGTAATAAATTGGTTATTAAAGTCAAAATGCATGCTAAAACATATATATTTTTTTGTTGTATGAAAATACAATGTGATAATTTTTTTCTCTTTGAGAAACTTGGTCGTATACATGAAAACAAAATAGTTTTTTTTGTTGTATAATTTTTTGCAATGTTTTGATGAAAATAAGGTATTTTAATACCATATTTGTATATTTATGGTATAAAAATACAAACCAATATTATGCAAAATAGAGAGAAAAATACACGAGAAAATCACAAATGTTTTTAGAAAGAATTTTTTGGAATTTTTAACTTTTTTTTAACAATGGATTACTCTCTACTGTTCACATACAATGTGAACAATTGAGCACCCCTTAAAGAAGAAGAAGAAGAAAGGGAAGGGGAAGGAGGCTAACCTATGGTGGAAGCTTGGTTGCGATGAGGAGGTTCGACGAGTGGCTTAGTAGGCTTCGGTGGAGGGAATGGTGGTTGATGTCGGTTGCTGGTGATGGAAGAAGAAAAGTTGCAGAGGAGAGAGGCTCGACAGTGCACTCACTACATGAGGTGTTAAGGTGGTTGCTGGTGATGGAGATGGAGGTTTTCAAGCCGGTGGTGATGATGTTGGTGGCTGAACGCCGCGATAGAAAAAGAAAGGTTCTGCTGGCAACAAAAACCAGGTTAGGGAGATTGGTTTTTTGGTTGTCTTTGGACCCAAATTTCTCCCCTTTTGGAGCATGAAAATCACATCTATTTGTAGGTGTTGGAAAAGGGACACTTTGTCTTTTCTTGTGCCAAATTTCGACCCTTGGTTCGACCCAAAAGCACTCCAACAGTTGGCTTAAAGCAACAATGATGAACTGTTAGTTTTGTGCAGGAGAAATGACTGGTCGGCTTAGCCACTTTAGGGTGGTGCCACAGCCTCTACAACCTCGATCAGCCCGAATGGTTTATACTAGCTTGTAGTCAGGTGTTAGGGGATCGTTTTCATGCAAGTTTCATTCAATTTAGGGAAGAAACGAGGTGTCAAACACCTTGGGAAGGAGGCCCCTCGGGCAGCCTCATTGGAGAAGAAGATGAATAGTAACTTTTCTGCCAATTATGCTATAGTCCTTCAATTTGTATCTTATCTCTAATTACACCCCTGATTGGCTTCAAACTTTTAATTCTATTCAATTTTGCCCTAATGAACTTCAATTCAATCCCCAGATTTTAGCGCCTATTTTCCTTTTGGTCCTTAGTTTTGGATTTTTTCAATCAAGTCCCTAATATACCCTAAAACTTCAATATTTATGCAATAAAGCCCCTGATTTGACCAAATCAACTCTTAAAAATTCTAATTTAACCCCAAAACTTTAATTTCTTCCAATTAAACCCCAAATTGAGTTAAAAATCAAATTTTCTTATAATTAAACACTATATAAATTCAATTAAACCTCCAATAGAATTTAATTGAGTTCATAAACATCTGATTTTTAAAATTTTTTCCTCAAATTGAATTTTTTCTTTATCAATATAGCTCTTCATTTGTAAAAAATATATTGTCAAATTTTAATCTTTTAAATTTTTGAGCCTCCTCAACCAATTTCTAGTCATTTTCTAGGCGCTCTGACATCCTATTGTCACTGTTATTATTTTTTTTGAATTTTTTTGTTTTTTAGTTCGAATATTTTTTGATTTTTTGAAAGAGGAAAACTGAATTTGAAGAATAACCCAAAAATAGATCATGACACTACTATTAATGTTCTTGTATAATTAGATTGGATTGGGGATTATAACATACATATTAAATGAGGAATTTAATAATTTTTTTTTGGCCATTCTGTTAGTGTTTATCATAATTGTAACTCACTAACAGAATGATTGATGATCATTAAAATTGTGAGAGAATTCCAGAGAGTTGGGGAAGAAATTCATAATTTATCAATCATTGATGGAATCACTGATAACCATTAAAATAATTAGAGAATTCCAGAGAGTTAGGGGAAAAATCATGAAAGTTTAATTGATCGATGAAATAGCTGACAAATAAAAATTCATCAGTGAGTTTTGTGGGGTTTTCAAAATATTTCATAAATTCTTTAATTTTTTTTTATTGAATCACCTATGGATATAAAAAGTTAGTGGTGATTCCATCCATGATGTGTTGATTTACCAATGAAATCATCAATGGAAAATTCCATCGATGAATAAAAAAACAGATATGTTGGGGTAATCCTTAATTTTTCCCCATTTCCCTCAACATCCACAATTTCTTTCCCTCTCTCTCTTTCTCAACCATTGGCTGACATTCTCTCTGTAGAATTAGTGGTGATACTTTCTCTTTCTCCTCTAGACGACGACGAGCTCTCTTTCTTTGTCCACCACTTAAGGTTTAATCTTTGATCTTGATGTTTATTGTTTTTTCTTAGATTTAATGTTTTTTGTTCTTGTTTGTTTAACTTAGATAGAATGTTTTAGTAAATATATCCATGTTTAATTGCAAATACTATCATTATTTTACTTAGATTTTGGTGGGGTTTTATATGGATTGTTAATTGGAATTATGGTTCAATTAATATCAATGTGTTTAAAGTTATTGATTATATTTAAGATATGTGGAGAACAATATAGTGAAGTTTTTAATGATAATTATTTTGCAACCTAAATTATTTTATGAGTTCGTCTAACATCTTATATCCAAGGGTTCAATTGTTGAGCTTTTTCTTTTTAATTAAAATGAGTTGAATCTTTGATAGAAGTAGACATACATGCTTTTATCATGTTGATCAGTAATAGCTTTGTGTATTGTACCTAAAAAATGATCATGTGTGGTTAAAATGATGGTCATACATGTTTTAGGTTCAATCTAGTGAAAACATAGTTTAGGCATACTAAACTTTGGATAATGCCTTGCTAAATGGGAATTTAAACATGTTAAGCTGAGATGAGAGCAGTTATTTGAGTTCTGATGTTGTTCACAAGCTCATCAAAGTGATTTCAAAATTATTTAGGCTTTTTTATTTTTAAATGAAAGTTCGAATTGAGATTGGGCTTATGTTTATCAAATAATTAATTAAATCAAGATATTATGAACTGGTTTTGCATTTAAGGAAAATTCCTTGTTATTGCCATGCAAAATTTACCAATATGTAATAGGAAGAACATGGAATTTTAGGGTAAGGTCCTGTATAGGAAGATGCTATTGAGATTTTATAAAAAATAGATATAATGAAAAATTATATTGGTTTAGTTGTTTTGTTTAGATGTCGAGAAAAAGTTTAGCATCGAGATGGAGCAGTTCTACTTTTTTAATTAGTATTGTACCTGAGCTTATGATACATTTAATCAGTATTCTACCTGCTATATAGGCTATTGATGCAAGCCTGTCGAATACGAGCCACAGATCTGGCATCCCATCTATCCGTGAACTATTTTCTAGCAAGCTTATAGTGGAATAGAAGCTAGATCTCATCATGTCAAAAAAGTTTATTGAAAATAACATTAACAAATTGATTAAGTGTTTATATAGTTTTTCATTAATTAATTGGTTTGTAGGTTTACAAATATGAAAGTTGAAAGCATGATAACATAATGGAAGTGCCTTTGTACAAATGAAGTTATCTTATACATTATGGATGCCTATGGTCGAGGCATTGTGGGGATAGTTTAAGGTTAATAGATAAGTAATCACTATTTTTAGATGGTATATGTATTTTTTAAATATAAAAACTAAATATTTTATGAAAATGATTATAAGAGAATTTTTTTAGTGGGATGCTGCAAACACTAGTATGGCTAGGCAAGTATGAAAAAATCACAGCAGAATTAGGTAAGTTTTAACATGTGAAGTGTATATCTTTTATGAAAATGTAATATGTTTTTTCCGTTATAGTTCTTTTATTTAACAAATAATGAATTTCTAAAATAGGTTGAGTAATTTATGGTATAACGTACATAACTACGCTAAAAAAAGAGTCAAGTCAGATGACTTTGAGATGTTGAAGAACTATAGATCTCCCAACATTACTGAGAGTAATTGAGAGAGATATCTTAAGTTCTTGACATCAGAGAGATTTAAGAGGCAGTCACGAAGTCGGTCCTTGAACATAAATAGAGAGACTCACGATTCTATTAGCAAGTATACTGGTGGATCACTTCCTTTTATTAACCATGCAAAGCGTGTGGTAAAAGTCTACTTTATTTTTAAGTAATTTTTTAAAATGTTAGTGATTATTTGTGACAAATTTTAACTAATTATTTATTTTCCAGGCTACAAAGCTTGGGCGTGAGCCTACTTGATAGAGTTGTATATGAAAACACGTATATGAAAGGAGTATAGATAGAAAGGGATGCAGTAGTTCATGGATAGTCAAGTTGGGATGTTTGTTGTAATTAAAATTTGAAACCTTCTGAAATTTTTTTTGAACAAATGTTTTTTTTATATGCTTGACTTGTTTTTTTATATATAGAAAAATATAACACCGATATACATACTAAACTTGGAGAGGATCCTTTAACTTATCTAGAATATGATTCAGAATTGTGGTTGGAAGTGGGAGTAACTGGTGGATCCGATAGGGATTGAGTTTATAATTTCTTTATGACTAAAACTCGAGATATAAGGGCAGACTGTAGTTTCTTGATCGTAGGTACCCCACAATCAGGCCTAAGGCATCCATCACTAGCTATTGAAAAGTTGGTCAAGGAACAAATTGTTGCTGCGATGACTAAACTAAAGGCCAAAATGGAGGTACATATATGAAAACATGGTAGGAAGAAATGAGAGCAAATGACGACATATATGTCTAGTCATTATCCTTCTTTTTATGGACCTGTAGGAGATTTTCCTCTACCTCCATCTCTATATGAAATGCCAACTTCTTTCTAATGTATAATTACATTTGTAATTGATTTTACATTTAAATTAATAATATAAAATATGTTATTCAATTTAATTTATTTGTTTAATGTTAAATTGTTTGCTCTAAATAAGCATGTACTGAAAATAAAAAAGAAGAATCAATGAAATATCAATGAAATCATCGACAAACATAAAAAAAAATTTATTAGGGATTCTGTCAGTTATATTTGACCCATTTCCTCGAAGACTTACATAATGTTGTAAGTTATTTTCATATAAAACGATGATTTTACTAATATATTTTTATGTTTTTCAATCTTTTAGTTACATGCGATGAATTATTGTTGATAATAATTATCGATGGATTGGCTTAGAAAAAAAAAGAGATAAATTTGTGCTAATATTATAGTGATGTTTTTATCAGTAATTATTTTTATTGATTAAATTATCTTTAAATATGATATCCCTAATAAAGAACTCACCGATAAAACCATCGGTTTTTTTTTATACCAATAAAAATATAGTTTATTAGCCGTTGAAATATTTCGTTGATGAAACTAGTCGTGTTTGCCGCAGCCACAAAACTTCAATTCCAAATTAGTTGGCCTTCTCGTTAGCTACTTTCCATAAATTAATTGCTTGTGATTTATGAGTTTTGGATTTTGTTAGCAATTAAGATGAACAAACTCACGGGTCACTGTAAAAATACACCAAAGAGACTCGTGAAACATTGGTTTAAGGGTTGATGTACGATTTCTCGTATTAGTTGTGTTAACTTCAATGTTTCAGGGCTCTTGTTAGTGTACTGACTTTTCACTGCGCCCGAGAGTCCATTTTCTGGTTTGGAGTTGGACAGCAAAGGCATGAGATCTCGAGTCAATTTTGACCTCAAAATTTTCACCTCACTTACATGCATGGACGAGATGGGTCTCCCTTTTAGGCTTCCCATTTATTAGTCTTGCAATTAATTAATTAATATCATGAGATGATATTCCGTTAATTATCTAATTTATCAATCATTCTTTTTTAATTTTTATATAATAAATAAAAATTTTTTGATATTCTATCAAATATATAAATGGGTCATTCAATCATTGATCAAGTTATAAATTTATTTTTTAGAGGTTATTAGTTGGAGTTTCATAAATCTTGAATTATTAAAGGTTTATATAATTATTAATTTTAAAATTTATAAAATTAATGGAGACTTTGATAATTATATTAATAAAAAAATAAAAAAATGACAAATAGAGCACGGTACACTTCGTGCTTGACAAACATGTAATGAGCGATGGTCATTGCTCGTACAATAATTGACCTGTTGAATCTTTCTTGTATTTGTTCAGACAAGACTCTCTCGCAGGGTGGAAGTCCACCAAATCAAAATGGCCTCCGTATTACCACCTTTCTCAAAATGTTTGCAGCTTCTCCTTCTGCCTTGCATTGAGATGTGTGCATGTTTAATTTGAAAAAAAAAAAATTAGTTTTGTTGCTTGAAAATATTGAAAATGCAGGACTGGATTTGACATTATATATAAACCAAGGTTTTTTTTTAACTAAATTTCACAAAGAGTTTCATTTTAGTATCCCCCCCTATCTTGTAGGAAAATGTAAAATGAGGTTGAAAATGAATTTTTTTCTATATTAATTTTGTTTTTTTGAACCAATTTAGATTTTTTTAGTTCAGATATTATAATTTCTAATTTTCTGACCACTCCTATGGTGATAAAAAACTAACCTTCAAGGCTACACGTCATTTATTGTGACAGTTGTGTGATTGTTTACTTTGAAAAAAAAGACAAACAACCCATCAGAAAGAAAAGGCAAAAAGTCATGTGTGTGTAACTAGTCTTGCAAGCCCTAGAGCATGTTCTTTCATCTCATTGGCCGGGCACACTAGTCTACCCAAACCAAGTGACCTTTAAAATTTGTTTTCGATTTAGATTTAAATTTAATATATATATATATATATAATATCTTTGATTGGATTTTTCCCATAAATGTCTAGTTTTAGTGCTGTAAAATTAAATGAGAGGTGGGTTCTAAATTAAAAACTATATTGAACTTAAGAATGCTTATGATTTGAGTTATAAATTTTGTGAATTAATTAGCTTGACCCGTTTCAATTTAAAATATTGTTGTTTTAATTTTTTTAAATTAAGATGAAAAAATGTTGTCTTTAAATATATTTAGTTCAAGCTATGTCTTGAAATTTTTTAGTTGAAATTCATTTATTAAACAATTTAAAAAATATTTTGTATATTATTTAAGGAAGTATAATTCAATTCCTTTGATGATTATAATATATTTTTCTAATACTAACAAGCATTTTTTTTTTTGTGTGAAATTCTTCATTTTTTTTTCTTAAATTTTATTGTATCGTTTTTCTTTGCATATCAATTTTGTTATTATAATTACATAAAAACCTTGATTAATAATATCAAAGTTATTAAATTTAACTACATCCATGAGTTGTTTAAGGGAATTAGAAGATTCATCTGGATTAATAAAAAATAATATAATTTTAAATATATTCTTTTTAAAAATTAAACAATGTGACTTGGAATTTCTTTTCCTATCAAATTGGGTTTGTAACGAATCAATGAAAATGCATTTCAACTTTACAAGATGAACAAGTCACATCAACTTGACACTAACTCCTTTTGATTTGACACAATTATTAATTAATTTTATTAAACACACGCTCAGTTTTTCAATTCATATTTGAAATTTTGTTTAGTTTAAAAGAAGTAGCAACGCCAGCAGATTCTTTTGAAAAAATAACTTCTAATCCAGTTTAGGATGAAGCTTGAACACCGAGTTAGATCTAAAAAAAAAAAAAAAAAATCTTAAATAGGATTTATTAAATCTAAAAAGAAACCTTAAATAGGAGCCTAGATTACTCCATTAATTGTGATGTGGTTAGACCGTCGAGCTTGAACTAATCCAGTAATTCGACAACAAAACTATCTCATACGGCGCCGTTGTATAAAATGGATTATAATTCATGGATGACCCAGCATGAGGACACTACTGGCCACTGCTACTGCTGCTAAAAAAAACAAGAACAGTGTCGTTCATGTTCCAGATCAGTGGGAAAGAGACACCCCATGACTTTTATCAGGAAAGCATCCAGAGAGCAGAAACAGGTCGTCTTTCTAGAAAGCAGACACCCCACCATGCTTACCCAAAGATGGCTGTGTGCTCTTTCCCATGGTGCTTTCATCATTGAGCAGCAATGAGGTTCAAAAAATGATTTTCTTACGCAGGGCCTTCTCTCTTAGAAGTCGTTTATATATTTACTTATTTTATATATATATTTTCCATGAATTTATCTTGTTTTTTCCACCCTAAATTAAGTTAGAAAGATTGATTCACAATATTTAATTTAATTTAATTTAATTTATTGTAAAATAAAGTGCTTTCTGTATATACGTACATGCACGCCATATTATACAAGACTAATGCAAGTGCTCGTAAAACACCTAATCACCCCTTCTTGTTGTGAACAAAATCAAATATAAAAGAAGAACGAAACGTGCAATTTAAGCAAAGACAAAACTCTTAACTGGAAAGATAGGTCAATCACCCAACAAAACATGTGTATGATATAATTTTGTTATTATTGATGATTTTTAATTTTTTTTGATATATTTATGTTCGTTTTATCAATATCTTTTTAATAATACAATTAATAGTGTAATAAGAGTTTTGAAATGTCTTCAAATTTTATTTTTTTCTTTTCTTTTTAATAATAGCATGTATAAATTTTATTATTTCAATAATTTTTTTAATTGTGTTATTTTACTAAGATGTTTTAAAAAATTACTAATAAGAAAAAAAAGCCAATCTAAGGTGGCCTGGCCAAGAACATTTATAATTTGCTGTCGTTTATGAAACCAACAAGAGCCTATTTTCTTCATGTGGGTCAACTGGATGCCCATTAATAGTATTGTCGTTATGAACTTTGTCACTGTTCATGCCTCATAATTTCCACTGCTTCAAAAACTTGCCTAAAAAGCAATAATTTTTGGGAAGAAATCGTAGCCACCAAAACAATCACACAGTCTATCTATGACTAGTAGATAAGCAGAGCAGGCCTCCTTTTTTATGCATAGCCTCCATGTGTATAAACTATAAAATATTGAAGTAAAATTACTACTCCAGATTTCAAAACTTCTTTCTACCTGCCTCTCTTCGAAAAGGGTTTGTTAATAATTATAAATATCTCCATATTTACAGTAAACATTTTGCTGCAACAACAATGGAAGGAGCTGGGAGTAGTGAATATAGAAAAGCGTTTTGGACAGCGGAGGAAGATGGAATCTTGATGGATTACGTAAAGGCGCATGGCAAAGGGAAGTGGAATCGTGCAGCGAAAGTCACAGGCTAGCTAGAACTTCTTTTTTCTTTTTTTTTTCTTTTTTTCTTTTTTATCTTTCCATGTTGAAGGAATTGATGCTAGTTTTAGTGCTCGTGGCATGGTTTTTTTATCAGCTAAAAGATTTGAATGTTGTGGTTTAATTAGGCCTCAAGAGGAGTGGCAAAAGCTGCAGGTTAAGATGGATAAATTATCTAAGCCCTAGTGTTAAGCACGGGGGTTTCTCAGAGGAAGAAGATGACCTTATCATCCGGCTCCATAAGCTTCTTGGCAATAGGTTTCTCTTCATCTCTTATCAACGTTCCATAATTTTGAGTTAGCATTCTTCTGATTCATTTTTCCCTAGCTAAATGTAGGACTGGGCTTTGTTGTTTATTATTAAATACCAAATTAACAAATGTTCTTATACTTTCCCTTGTTTTATTTAGGTGGTCCTTAATTGCTGGTCGGGTCCCGGGAAGAACAGATAATCAAGTGAAGAATCATTGGAACACTCATTTAAGCAAGAAACTTGGAATCAAGAAGAGAAAGTGTAAAATTAGTGACTCTTCGTCAAAACTCTCCGAGAAATTAGAGGCTAATTTCCATATTAAATTAAGTTCAAATGATGAATCAATTCCTTGTAACAATAACACTACTGAAATTGAACTCCAAAATGTGATAGAAGGTAGTCATGAGAAGGCAAAAGAAATCAGTAGCACCCATGAGCCAACGATAAGGAATGACTGCTATGAGAATTTTTGGCTCTCTTATGATGATCCATATCTATGGATTCCTAGCTTAATGGAGCTTTCAGACGAGTCTCTTGGTTTTTTTATGTAAAGCTCCATTTTGTATTTCGACAAATCTCTTTTTAATAAGATAATTCTTCCTGTGAGGTAACTGGTTCACGCACGTGTTCACATATTTGATATCCTGAAATGAGATTCAAGATTTTCAGCCACTCAATGCCAATTTTTGCATAGTCTCAGCAACCTTATTTACAAATAAGGTAAAAGTGCACGTGGGGATTTGTCACCCGTTTTTTATGGCTGTACCCTACAAGAATTGAGAAATGCGTGGCCTTTTTAGAAGAAGCCACGCATTTCTTGTATTTTTAAGGATACAGAACTAAAAAAACAAATTATTTGTTCCTTAAAAAAAAATAAGGAACAAATTAATAACTTACTCTTCACCTTTAGAGCCTATTTGTTTTTATGTGTCTATTTAAAAAAAAATTATTTTTTTTATTTTTATTTACTTTAAATTAATATTTTTTTTAGTATTTTTAGATCTTTTAATGTGCTTGCTTGGTCCCTTAATTAATATCTTCATCTACTTGTAATGAAAACTTAGACTATTAAATCGGCTTTGAAATATTGGTTTGATGATTTGGATTGGTTTGGAATTACTGGGTCACTAATGTAACTGATATAATTCGACCAATTAAGGATTCAATTGCTTATGAAAGTGCTCCAGGATTGGACAAGAAGTAGCTGGCAAATTCCTGAAAATGCATCAACAAAAAGACTATGAATTTCTTGTTAGAATATTAAGTTATATACCAACAACAGTCAAGTGCAGTATCTACTAGTAGTTGATAAGAAGACAACAACCCTCAATTGATTTTGGTTTTTTTTTTTTTTTTGAATAAGGGAGTCACTACCTAGTATTATGATCACTAGGAACCCTAACTGGTCTTTCAGAAATTCTAAGGCAATGGATTGGTTGTGTAATGGAAAAGTATTAGCACCCCTAGTACGCCCTACCTAAAGTAAACTGCTTGGTGTTTGGTTTGTCTTATAATTGCTATGGTGTTGGTGTTCTCTTAATTAATTTTTTTAGGATAGGTTTGATATGATGAATGAATTTGGGTTCAAAGTCTAAAAACAAAAACCCTTGATCAATATGGATCATACATTTAGATATGTCTACAAAGTGCTAAGGAGAACCAATGCAGATCTCTTGAAATATGTGTTTGATTCAAACTAAATTTATTAAGATAGAAATCCAAGGAGATTCCATGTCATTTTTCCCTTAGTATTTCAAGAGTGTACGATTCATAAATTGCAAGGAGGAGAGACAAAAATTTAGAAATCTAAGAAAATTCAGGGCATTTTAAAAGCCTATTTTTGCGTTAGTGTTTCATACTCTCATGGCTCGTAAACCATGGGGTCAAAAATTAAAATATCCTCATTTCTAATCAAGGCTTCTTTTAAGGATGTGTGATGACTTATTATTCCTAGAAAATTATTTTGAATATTTACCACTTAGGGTTTCTTTATCCAAATATTAACAGTGAATAATAAGAAGTTATCCCCAATAATATTTTGGATATTCATCATTTTGAGATTTCTTTATCCAAACATTAACGATGAATAATATACGAATTCCCCCCAAAATAAAATTTTTTGTATTTTTTGAAATATTGGCCAACACCCTTTGAAATTTTACAAAAATGTTGTAAAATCCATAATGCAAGAAAATAATTTTTGTGTTTAAGAAATCCATGCTAAAACACATTTTTTTTAAACTTTGAATATATTTTTTTTTTAAAAAAGAGGAAATTTAAAAATATGTTAGGGTGTTGGTTGTATGCATTAAAACACACACACACACATATATATATATATATATATATAAACAAAGAGAGAGATTTATGGTTTTCTGGCATATTTATTTTAAGGTCTGTATTTTTTCTCGTATTTAGAATACCCCCATCCCCCCCCACACACATATATATATATATATATTAGGGTTTGGGTCTAGCTCGATCCATGTGGTTGGGCTGGACCCAGCTGTCCTAGCTAAGTCACTTACATAGACCAGTGACTCGGCTGCGCAAACAAATGCATCCTTAGTTACTGTTCAAGTGAATTATAATACACATGAATAGTAACAAAAGCATGCGCAGTAATTAAATTTTGCAAAACTGGAAAGAATGCAGGGCGCTTACCTGATAGCTGACGAGCAAAGACGATGATGTTGCAGTTCTTGTGCACGATCGGTTATCACTGATTCAGGAGACAGTGATGAATACTAGTAAAACTGGTGCTGGGCTCTATCTTTCTCTTCTTGCCGATGCTCTCTACAGAGATGGCGAAGACGATGATGATGGTGTGATGTGCTGGTGGAATGGATGTTATTCCCTCTGTGTTTTTTTGCTTTTTCTATGTTTTCTTGTGGGCTGCATTTCTCTCGTTGCTCTTCCTACCTCTCCCTTTGTCTCTTTTTCATTTCCCTTCCCTCTCTCCCCTGTTCTGCTTTCTATGCTCTCCTTGTCTATATTGTGCTCGTCCATTTTCCTTATCTCTTTGCTGGTTTCTTTTATATATGTTACTGTTAAGGACGGATGTCTACAATCATGGCTAAGAAGAAAACTGTTGTTGATGCTGGCTTGCATGTTCTCATGGTTATGGGAGTTGTTGATGATGTTGCTGCTAATCTTGACTGCAACGAACCCTAGGGATGGAGCTCACCGTTGGAGGAAATGCTATTGATGGCTGAGGATATGGAGTCCTGTTGTTGTCAACATAAACTAGCTTCACTATCGTGTTTCTCTTAAAAGGGAACCAGTCGTGAGGGACAGAGATGATGTTGTTGATGTGGCATAGAAAAGAAGTTCTTGTTGGACTAGAAGGAAGGAAAAAAAAAAAGAAAAACGAAGGCCTCTCCTGCAACACCGAATGACAACCTATATGGTGGCTTTTGAAGGTTAAAGGGGGTCCTCTTTTGCTGGGTTTGTGAGATGGGAAGATGGAGAGGCCGCTGTCGTTGAAGAGAGTGATCTCTGTTTTCTTTTTGAAGGGAGTGGGGTGGCTGCTCATTTTTTTTTTTATATAAAAAAAAAAACATGAAAAGGGTGGCTATGACTTCTTTGCTAGAGAGGATAGGGTTAGGGTTTTTTGTGTTTTCCCTTAATTTTTCTTGTCTCTCTGTCCCTCTCTTTTGCATATGGCTGGAGGTTTATTTATATAGAAAATCTCGACATGTGTTATTCAAGGAAATATTGCAATAATTATTGCAGAGATTGTCTTCAATAACCAACACCAATCAAATTCAATATATATGGTCTTCTATATTGCAGTAATTATTTTCTTAACATAGATATGATTCAGTACTTATCTCCTTGATATATTATTTCCTTGATATTAGCTAGAAATTATTATGACATTTTCGGATCCAATCCTTACTTTTTCAATTCCTTCAATGAAGCCAATTACTTTCCAAAGTTTACAATTGGTCTTTAATCAAGTCCCTTGAATCAGACCAACAAACTCAGGTCAGGATCCTTCACGCGGCATGGTTCTTTGCTTTCCTTATAAATATTCAAACATAAATATCTTGAGCTTCTGATATCAAAATTAGATGATTCAAAAACCCAAATTCATCTACGCGTACAAGTCTACAACTTTCATGAAAGATTCAGAGTGAGATAAATTCCTTTTGAAAAACATAATTGTAAAAACTCGAGCTGGAACATTTCTCACGGTAGGATTCTCTACTTTCTCATTAGATATTCACATGGAAATATCTTGAACTTCTGATATCAAAATCAGGAGATTCAAAAACCCAAATTCATCTACGCATATAGGTCTATAACTATGATGAAGGATTCAAAGTAAGATAAATTCGTTTTGAAGACCAGAATTTGGCTGCAATCTGGTTGGTCAAAAGAATCTTCTAATCTGATTCAGAAAACTGACAATGCCAAACATCCCAATCTGACTGAGATTCTGCCATAAGAAAATGAGCTCTAGGACCCAATAAAAGTGTAGGTCAATTCTTCAACATATCATGAGTGACAGAATATAATTGAGATGGTCAGATATTGTACAAAACCAAGTCAGAATCAGAGCCTATGTTAGAACAAAAAATTACGATAACGGCAAAACCAATTTTTTTAGTGCAAATTATGAGGGATTTATCCAACCTTAAAGACCAGATAAATAAGGAACGAATTTAGCAATATGAAGACTCATAATCAATCTAAGAAAACCTGACGATTTTGGCAGCAAATGGGAAGGTTAAAGAGAGCAAAAAACAGCTCAAACAAGGTTTGAAAAATATTTCTTTATTCTTTATTTTTGTCAATCTTCCAGCAAACATGATATAAATTCCTACACTCGGTTCAAATGAGGTATAGACCGTTTCTAGCATGCAGGGTCTAAAATTAAATAACAACACATGGGATCCTTGAACTGTTGAATTTTCCATATATATAGTTGTGCGTACCATTCTTTACTCTCGATCAGTCGAATAAATAAATCACTCACATTGAAAAGGGGCAAAATTAGAGGAAATGATTGTAATATTTATGGAAATCCTAGGGCTCTGCTGTGAAGCTATCAGAAAGCACCAAGACAATGAGATGCCTTGAAGGAGCCACCATGGCCATGTTCAAAAGGATTACATAACACATACGAGTGCTGCCAAAGAGAAAAACTATTTTACTATCGTATAATTCCCAGACAAACTAGATAATTCTTAGGAAATTAGTCCTGCATGCCACCCCCGTAGTGGGTTGCTAGCTTTCCCTGACTTCTTTTCACATTGCTATATATTCTTGCTTTTTATTTGTTTGAAGTTATTTTTTAAATAATTTTTTTATGTTAAAATTAATAAATAAACATTAATAATATTTTTTTTATTTTTTAAAAATTAATTTTAACATCAATACATTAAAATAATTTGAAAATAGTAAAAACATATTAATTTAAAATTAATAAAAAAATAAAAAAATTTAATTTTTTTAAAAATACCTTTACAACACAGAAATATATAAACCGTAGGTTGGATGCATTTTCAACAACATAATAATTAGCCATCATGGAAACAGGGGGAAAAAAGGGTAAAGGCTGGTGGGTTGAGTTTCAAAGGTTGGCCTGGTATCCGTAGGTTTTGGCAACTTTCCAGCCAAGATTCTCACCACCCAATCGAATTGCATTCACACAATCCATTAAAATGCACTTTATAGGGTACATATTTATTGTTCATATTACTTTATCTTCCAACTTTATTGATGGAGTTCTTATGTCAGAGCCACTAGAAAATTAATCGAAGAGCCTAATCCAAAAAGGTGTGAACTCTTTTTCAATGGTGGACTTGCTAGGAAACATGTCAATCTCTACTAATAATAACTTACTTGTAATATACTTTGAGTCAAAACTTTTTTTTTTCTTTCAATGTAAACAGAATATTCAGGCTGATATTCTACAATAAAAAAATAATAATTATTAATTTAAAATTTAGTGCTATATTTAATAAAATAAAATGAATATTAATAAATGCTAAAAGAATCTTAACACTAACTAAAAATATAAAAATATCCAATCATATGCTATAGGAAGACTTTTAGTTTTCTTAACTTAATTATACAACATAAATATTTTTTTATAAGAATTCTTTCTTTTTTATTACTTTAAATTCGATTGAAATAAAATAATTTGCTAGTAAAAGCTTTCCTTTTTCTTATTAATATCTTTTATTTTTTAAAAAAAATATAATATTTTTTCTCTATCATTTGATTTAAAAACAACTAAAAGAATTCATAAGATATAAGCACGAAAATCAAGAAAATTAAAATAAGAAAAAAAATAACATACCTCCTAACAAAAAAAAACCTCTTCTACTCTTTACTATGCTCATTTTTTTTTTGAAAATTTTCACTGGAATATTTGTTCCCCGACAACATATTATCATTATTTGAAAAGCAATTTCCAATTCTAAAAAAAAATAACACCCTAGTAATTTTTTGCACTAGCATATTAAGGAATGTAATAATAACAATATACTTTTATATTGTTGGGGGAATTCTTTAGAAATATGTTAGTTAACTCGACTTAATAACTGATCATCCTTGAAACATTTTTATATGAATCCTTGTCTAATATAGGATTTCAAACTTTATAATGTGGATATTAACATAATATGATATGATTGATTTGATATGTCTAAAGACAACATAAAAAATTGATAAACACGTGGTTTGATTTAAAAGAAATTCAAGACAACATTTTTTTTTTAATACTGTGAAAATGACATATAAGATTAATTGAAGTTAACTCGCTCAACTTGTGACCCGGATCATGGATCTTCCTAGATTTAATAAGTTATTTTCTTGGAAACTATTTTCCTATTTGATTATATGATAAAAATTCAATGATCTCATCATAACGATTAAAAAATAAAATATGATGGATTGTGCAAAAAGAATGATGGTTCAAGACCAAAGTAAAAATGAAATAGAATTTAATAAAATATAACAAAATCATTCTTTAATCTAGAAATTTAAAAGAAATCAAATGTATTATATTTTAAATTGTATAGTTTTAAAGAGTTTAAAAATGAACGGTTAGGAATTTTTTTATAAAAATACTAGACATTCAAGCATAGGTAGCCCAAAAATAAGCTCAAGCCTACATGCTTGAGTTGTTTTTTATTTCTCCTTCAAATTAGATAGACAATGTGTCATACATCTAATTTTTTTAAAAAAGAATTAAATGACGTGTCATTATCTTGTCTAGATTTCAGCTACCATAGAGGTGATCAGAAAATTAAGGATGTGTTTTTTAATCTATAAACCTATTTTTAACCCATCTTCATTTAAAAACATTGTTAGAACCTCCAAAAATCAATTTATCAATTCAAAAAATCTCAAAAACCAAGGTCTTTAATTTGTTTTATGGTCGAATCAAATATTTTAGGTTAACTGAATTGGGTCAACCCGATCAGGTCAAAGGGTTAAGACCCTATTCGGTTTGCAATCTTTTTACTAATGGGTATTTTTGTTTAAGGGTGTGTTTTGTAAATACTTCCTTAAACTTGTTTTGATAGTTTTATAACAAAGAAAAAATAGGTTTTTGCTAAATAAAAAATAATGAAAAAATATTTATTTTTTATTGCATACAGCCAAAAATACTTAACGTTATTTGAGCATTTTGTAAAAATCTAAAATACTTTGGCATGTTTTAGAAAGGGTGTTGTATAGATTTTATAACAAGTTTGTAAAGTTCCAAAGGATTTTGGTCTATATTTCAAAAATATTAAAAATTTATTTTTGGCAAGAGAATACATTAGTCACTTTTAATACAAGGATAAAAAAACCTACAAAAAAGTTAATTTTCAAAATATTATTAGGGATAATGATTTGTTATTACTCACCTTTAATACAAGGATTAAAAAAAACTTGTATGAAATTAATATCTAAAGTATTATTGGGAGTAATACAGCTCATTCACTCATAATATAAGAATAAAAAACTATAAGGAATTTTATCTGAAATATTATTTGGAATGACTCGATAGCTAAAAATTTCAAATTTATCTCAAAAAAAGCCTCAATGATTTGAGGATATTTTACCATTCCAGACCCGGTTCTTGACCTAGAAAACCAAAATTTATTCATCATAGCAAACCCGACATAGTAAGCTGATAGAAATAAAAACATCATCTGACCATAGTAAATAATACGAAAAAAAACAATGCAATATACCTTAGGTGAGACGTAATAAAGATACCAATATTTTTTCTTTACACAATCAGTCTCTTATCTGGAATCTCAAAAAGACTAACTAGTAATCATAATACTAGATGTTGACTCTTTTATCCAACCAAAGATCATCCAAAACATGCTCGAAAAGGGTCATCGAGACATCGCGCACCCACAAGGAGAGTATGCCACCTTGTATTAATTACATTCTAGTCTTTAATTTCTAAAATTTATTTACAATCAAGTCAAACTTTATTAATCATCTTATTTTAATTTCTGACCAATGGTTCTTATATGTGTGACCCATTAGATTCCTTAATAATTTGACCCAAATATCACTCACAGTCCTAAATAAAATAGGGATAAATAAATTAAACAAATTAATTTATTATCAATTCAATAATTGATTTATTTATATTTAAAAATCAAGTATAATCTCTATCAACATGTTATGAATCTCTAAATATTAAAAAAATTATAAATAATTTAACTTAATTTTTTTGTGACTAGATTTTCATTATAATCTCTATCAACATGTTATGATATATCAAATCAAATAGAGCCTCGCAATGATATGGTCACCTAAGTCCTTCAATTCCCCTGAAACAACATCTTTTAAGTGCAATGAAAACAACCAGACAAAACCAACTATTTATTCATTGTTGAAATTATTATTCAAGATGACAAATCTGCAACACAAGCTCCCATTATTGGATACACAGTGACAAGCACCACATGCTTAAAGGAAATCAAAGGGTGATGGAAACAACATAGATATTGTGATTTTATGTGGTTGAGGATCTTGAATCTTGATGGCGTAACGATGGACTTGACCTATTTGCAACACGTGGAGATGGGCGGCGTAACGGTGGACTTGACCTCCCAGAGCTGGAAACACCCTTTAACAAAATCAAAATAACCACCCCTCAGTGCTATGGCTCCCTCTGCCATCCTTTCTTGAACATATGGGTATGTCTGTAAGTTTATCAGTGATAAATTCACGGCCTCCTGCATAAAAGTGTTGCCTAAGCAAATTAATATCACCAGCTTCATTTCAGCTATTGATTGATCATAAAGTTTTCAATAATAATTACCTTTTCACATTTATGGATCTGTTCACAAAGTGGAAGATCCCCAAACTCAGCTTTGACCTTGGCCTTGGCAGGTAAACCGATTTTGACCCAGTCATCTACGAAGTCACTGCACATAAATTCATGAAATAATTCATTTGAATTTCCATCATTAATCATCACTTCTCCACATAACTCATTTTCTTTAAGGAAAGGAAAAAAAAACAAGAAAGCCATACTTAGCAGTCGAACCATCCTCCGGGTGAGTCATAAGCCTCTTTATCCCACCACAGCGACTATGTCCAATGACCAAGATGTTTTCTACCTGTCAAACTCTCTTGTAGTTAGCAATCAGGAATTCCTCTAATAAAATTGATGTATAAAGAAAGAAAAAAAAGTGTTCAGGAGTTTAAGATGAACGTAAATTTACCTCCAGAGTCGCCACAGCATATTCAATAGTTGCTCCAACTCCAGAGTATCTCAACTGTGTGCCAGACCACCATATCAGTTACATAATACATGCATGAATCATTGAGAATAAACGTAGATTAACTACTCAGAAATAAGATTTCAGAATTCAGTTCTTGAGACCTGGTTAAATGCAGGAACCAGGTTAGCAATGTTGCGGACCATGAAGGCCTCACCAGGTTGGAAGTCCAGGACGTGAGAAGGGCTAACCCGGGAATCAGAGCATGCGAAAACCAGAAACTGCATCATGGGATTATCTTAATAATCGTTTGATTTAATTAGTGATTATACACCGAGAAATTAAACATTACCTTGGGGGACTGGCCTTTTGCAAGTTCACGGTACAACTCTGGATACTTGCTGCAAGAGTAAATATCCAAGGAATTAATAATCATAAAACCATATATATATAGCTATTGATCTTATGGTTGAGTTGCATTATCGTACTCAAATCTGGTGGTCTTGAAGCGATGAAACCCATCCAGAATTCTTCCAACCGGATCACAGTCATCCTTCTCAATTTTTGCCTCAACCTCCTTGTTCAACTGGTCATCCTTCTCACTGCAAGCAAGATAATAATTATATATAACCCTCGCAGAAGTTTTAGCCCTTGAATCCATTGACAATCTTCAGTTTTTGAACAAAATTGGAGATTTAATTAGATATTTGTGTCGAACCAAACCAAGTAGGGTTACGGTTCATTTTTCAAGCGAGACAAACACACGACACTTAGGCAGTCATGTGTTTATTAACTTAGCTCCCTGAACTTTTGGTTAAATTGTAATTAATCCCTTCGCAAGTTTATTTGATCAACCAGTCCTTGAACAAATCAGTTTCAATTACTTTTTACCTTTCTGACTTATAATCCAATTTGGCTCGAGGATTATACACACTTTTACTCTTAATTCAACCAACATAAAAGGATTAAAAAGAACATTACTTATCAAGAAGCTTCTTCGATCCTTCAATAGCTCCTTCATGTGACAGATTACTCATGTCTGTATACCTAAACGAAATCAAAATAAATAAATAAATAAACATTTTTATATTAAAGAAGCACTACTCAATCATAAAAAGTTGAAGCATAGGTTACACTTGTCAACAAAAAGAGAGGGCAAAAAAATGAAGAAGAGGAGGAGGAGGAAGACCTTTTGCTAGCTAGGAAATGGAAAGTTGTCGATTGAATGTATATTGATATTCACGAGACAACTTGGGCACAATTTTGCAGCAAAATCAAGTTCTTATTTATAAGCAAGGTGCAGCATACATGTTGATTTCCTCGGGTGAGAGAATACTTGACAAAACAACATTATTGTTTAGAAGTAATATTTACAAACGTTTAACACACATTGACGTGAGTTTATAGTCAAAATGCTTGCGTGCTTGTTGGTTCACTAAGAATTAATTATAAGCATGTGAACGTCGTACATTTCCTTGACGTTGTCTTAATAATAGAGTAGAATGAATAAATTAAAACCCTACGGTCATCAATTCAGCCTCCTCCCACCCCACGATAGCTACACACCAATCCCAATTCAGCTCGGTGTATATAGGTTGACGAAATTAACCGAGAAAAGTAGTGGCAATCTTTTTGCTAATGGGTATTTTTGTTTAAGGGTATGTTTTGCAAACACTTTCTTAGATTTGTTTTGACAGTTTTATAACAAAGAAAAATAGGTTTTTGCTTAATAAAAAAAATTAAAAAATATTTATTTTTTCTTGCATACAACCAAGAATACTTAACATTATTTGAGCATTTTTAAAAATCTAAAATACTGCAAGAAAGGGTGTTGCATATATTTTATAACAAGTTTGTAAAGTTCCAAATGATTTTGGCCTATATTTCAAAAATATTAAAAATTTATTTTTGGCAAGAGAATACATTTGTCACTTTTAATATAAGGATAAAAAAACCTACAAAAAAGTTAATTTCCAGAATATTATTAGGGATAATGATTTGTTATTACTCACCTTTAATATAAGGATTAAAAAACTTGTATGAGATTAATATCTAAAATATTATTAGGAGTAATATAGCTTATTCACTCATAATATAAGGATAAAAAACTACAAGAAATTTTATCTGAAATATTATTTAGAATAACTCAATAGCTAAAAATTTCAAGTTTATCTCGAAAAAAACCTCAATGATTTGAGGATATTTTACCATTCTAGACCAAGTTCTTAACCTAGAAAACCAGAGTTTGTTCTTCATAGCAAAACCATCATAGTAAGCTGATAGAAATAAAAACATCATCAGACCATAGTAAATAATGAAAAAAAAAAAAACAATACAACTGACCTCAGGTAAAACATAATAAAGGTACAAATACTTTTTCTTTACATAACCAGTCTCTTACCTAAAATCTCAAAAAGACTAGTTAGAAGTTCTAGTAATCATAATACTACGTGGTAACTCCTTTATCCAACTAAAGATCATCCAAAACATGCTCAAGAAGGGTCGCTGCGACGTCGCACACTCACGAGGAGAGTATGCCACTTTGTATTAATTATATTCTAGTCCTCAATTAATTCTAAAATTTATTTATAATCAAGTCATACTTGATTAATCATCTCATTTTAATTTCTGACTAATGGTTCTTATGTGTGTGACCCATTAGGTTCCTTAATAATTTGACCTAGATATAAATCACAATCCTAAATAAAATAAAAATAAATAAATTAAACAAATTAATTTATTATCAATTCAACAATTAATTGATATATATTTGAAAATCAAGTATAATGTCTATCAACATCTCATGATTCTTCAAATATTAGAAAAATCATAAATAATTTAACTTAATCCTTTTTTTACTAGATTCTCATTATAATTATTATCTTTTCATTAATAATATTTTAATTTAGATATTATAATATAGAATATATCTACTATATCAATTCAAATAGACCATCGCACCGATATGGTCACCTAAGTCCTTCAATTCCCCTGAATAACAACATCTTTTGAGTGCAATGAAAATAACCAGACAAAACCAGCTATTTATTCAAGGAGCTGCCCAGCTTTTATTCATTCTTGAAATTATTATTCAAGATGACAAATCTGCAACACTAGCTCCCATTATTTGATACACAGTGACAAGCACCACATGCTTAAAGGAAATCAAAGGGTGATGGAAACAACATAGATATTGTGATTTTATGTGGTTGAGGATCTTGAATCTTGATGGCGTAACGATGGACTTGACCTATTTGCAACACGTGGAGATGGGTGGCGTAACGGTGGACTTGACCTCCCAGAGCTGGAAACACCCTTTAACAAAATCATAATAACCACCCCTCAGTGCTAGAGCTCCCTCTGCCATCCTTTCTTGAACATATGGGTATGTCTGTAAGTTTATCAGTGATAAATTCACGGCCTCCTGCATAAGAGTGTTACCTAAACAAATTAATATCACCAGCTTCATTTCAGCCATTGATTGATCACAAAGTTTTCAATAATAATTACCTTTTCACATTTATGGATCTGTTCAGGAAGTGGAAGATGCCCAAACTCAGCTTTGACCTTGGCCTTGGCAGGTAAACCGATTTTGACCCAATCATCTACGAAGTCACTGCACATAAATTCATGAAATAATTCATTTGAATTTCCATCATTAATCATCACTTCTCCACATAACTCATTTTCTTTAAGGAAAAAAAAAAAAAAAAACAAGAAAGCCATACTTAGCAGTCGAACCATCCTCCGGGAGAGTCATAAGCCTCTCTATCCCACCACAGCGACTATGTCCAATGACCAAGATGTTTTCTACCTGTCAAACTCTCTTGTAGTTAGCAATCAGGAATTCCTCTAATAAAATTGATGTATAAGGAAAGAAAAAAAAAAGTGTTCAGGAGTTTAAGATGAACGTAAATTTACCTCCAGAGTCACCACAGCATATTCAATAGTTGCTCCAACTCCAGAGTATCTCAGCTGTGTGCCAGACCACCATATCAGTTACATAATACATGCATGAATCATTGAGAATAAACGTAGATTAACTACTCAGAAATAAGATTTCATCATTGAGTTCTTGAGACCTGGTTAAATGCAGGAACCAGGTTAGCAATGTTGCGGACCATGAAGGCCTCACCAGGTTGGAAGTCCAGGACGTGAGAAGGGCTAACCCGGGAATCAGAGCATGCGAAAACCAGAAACTGCATCATGGAATTATCTTAATAATCTTTTGATTTAGTTAGTGATTATACACCGAGAAATTAAACGTTACCTTGGGGGACTGGCCTTCTGCAAGTTCACGGTACAACTCTGGATACTTGCTGCAAGAGTAAATATCCAAGGAATTAATAATCATAAAACCATATATATATAGCTATTGATCTTATGGTTGAGTTGCATTATCGTA
Source organism: Populus alba (assembly GCF_005239225.2). Lineage (NCBI taxonomy): Eukaryota > Viridiplantae > Streptophyta > Magnoliopsida > Malpighiales > Salicaceae > Populus > Populus alba. The sequence continues at coordinate 14,332,380 of NC_133298.1, forward strand.
CTCAAATTTAGTGGTCTTGAAGCGATGGAACCCCTCCAGAATTCTTCCAACTGGATCACAGTCATCCTTCTCAGTTCTTGTCTCAACCTCCTTGTTCAACTGGTCATCCTTCTCACTGCAAGCAAGATAATAATTATATATAACCCTCGCAGAAGTTTTAGCTCTTGAATCCATTGACAATCTTCAGTTTTTGAACAAAATTGGAGATTTAATTAGATATTTGTGTAGAACCAAAACAAGTAGGGTTACGGTTCATTTTTCAAGCGAGACAAACACATGACACTTTGGCAGTCGTGTGTTTATTAACTTAGCTCCCTGAACTTTTGGTTAAATTATAATTAATCCCTTCGCAGGTTTATTTGATCAACCAGTCCTTGAACAAATCAGTTTCAATTACTTTTTACCTTTCTGACTTATAATCCAATTTTGCTCGAGGATTATACACACTTTTACTCTTAATTCAACCAACATAATTAAAATGATTAAAAAGAACATTACTTATCAAGAAGCTTCTTCGATCCTTCAATAGCTCCTTCATGTGACAGATTACTCATGTCTGTATACCTACACGAAATCAAAATAAATAAATAAATAAACATTTTTATATTAAAGAAGCACTACTCAATCATAAAAAATGATAATATAAAAAGAATAATAACATACAGAAAATTTTACAATTCTCTCTCAATGCAATGCACTCGATTGAATAGGCAAATCTAACAGAATATTGTAAACGATTTCTTGATACCAAACATAGGTTACACTTGTCAACAAAAAGAGAGGGCAAAAAAATGAAGAAGAAGAAGAGGAGGAGGAAGAGGAAGACCTTTTGCTAGCTAGGAAATGGAAAGTTGTCGATTGAATGTATATTGATAATATTCACGAGACAACTTGGGCACAATTTTGCAGCAAAATCAAGTTCTTATTTATAAGCAAGGTGCACAATACAAGTTGATTTCCTCAGGTGAGAGAATACTTGACTAAACAACATTATTGTTTAGAAGTAAATTTACAAACGTTTAACATACATTGACACGTTTATATTCAAAATGCTTGCGTGCTTGGTTAGTTCACTAAGAATTATAAGCATGTGAACGTCGTACAGTTCCTTGACGTTGTCTTAATAATAGAGTAGAATGAATAAATTAAAACCCTACGGTCATCAATTCAGCCCCCCACCCCACGCTAGCTACACACCAATCCCAATTCAGCTCGGTGTATATAAGTTGACGAAATTAACCGAGAAAATTAGTAGCAGGTAGGGAAAATATCCAAGGTTACCCCAAAAAACTAAATGCGTGAGCATTCTTCCAACATGTAAAAGTAAATAAGTAGTTAAGATTTTTTCAAAGACGTTTAACAACAGTCAATTTGCCTGATTGGCAGATCGTTTTTTGTATGAAAAATGCGACGAGGTCATCAGCAGCCTTGAATCGTCAATATAGTTAAGAATTTTTGACTGGTTGTCGGAACTTTATTTTATAACGGAGAACTTTAGTAACTCTCACCAATATAAAGGTTTCCTTCCGTAATTCAGTAAAATAGTTTCACAGAACATCTCAATCTAATAGTTTAAGCTGTTAGATGAGATTCCAAGATATAATTTATATTATTATCTAACACACCTATTCAAGTGAAAGTTTTTTGAACTTGAAACTTGCATAGAATTACATTATTTTATACTTAATTTTTATCAAATAAATAAAAATTGTGAGATTCAAACTCGTGACCACTTGATCATTAAAGTTTTGATACCATATTAAAAAATCATCTTAACCTAGTAGTTTAAACTATTAGATAAAAAATTATTTAAAACAATGAAATTGTAAAAAATTAAGGTTGGGAGACTAAAATAAAAGGAAAGATGGTGTTATTCGTCAACATCACGTGAAATTGTGAGACAATAGAATTGGCACCCGACTGCGATGAAAAATCACAGATGAATGGGAAATTTATTACAGTGTTTATGTCACAAGCTGCAACATGAGCTGCAAATACGGTGTGATATACTATGAATTTTTATGGGAAATAGATAAAAAAAAAAAAAAAAAGTTAGAAGATAATTACCTGGATAATTGAGTAATTAATAGATACATAGAAGATAATGGTTACTGCATATATATATATAAAAGAATGTGTACATAAGAAGTATATTATGGACATGAGATCGTGAACAAAACCCTGAAAAATAAAAGGTAATTATCAGTTGACATACAACCTTTAGATGATAATTTTTTATTACATGATACATGCAATGCATGAATACTTGACAAAACAACATTATAGTTTAGAAGTAATATTTACAAACGTTTAACATGCATTGATATTAACATCAGTTTATATTTAAAAGTGAAGGATACAAACAAAATTGAAAATGCTTGCGTGCTTGGTTAGTTCTCTAGGAATTATAAGCATGTGAAATGTATTATCTCAATAATAGAATGAATAAATTAACACCCTATGTATATAGGGGTACCTCATATTCAACCCTGAATAAATTCAACATTTTCTATCAAGAATCTACAATGATTTTAGATAAAAGAACTTAATTGAATATTTAAAACATATAGGTAGGTTGATGACGAAGCCGAGAAGAGTGGTAGCAGGTTGGGAACAAATATAAGGTTACCCAAAAAGCTAAATGCGTGGTAGAGAAACTCTAGTAAAGGAAAATGTAATGAGTGTAAAAGTAAATGATTAAAGAAACTCTAGTTAAGATTTTTTCTCAAAAACGTTTAACAACATTAATATTGCCTGGTTGGTTTGTATATATAGTGCAAAGATGTTTGTTCATGCATATCGTGTTTTATATGAAAAAAGCAACGAATTCATCAGTAGCTTCCGTCAATTTAGCTGGATTCAAGGTGATGAATGATATAAAAAAAAATGAGACGAATATAAAAGTTTTTATTTTTTATTATTTGAAAGTGTGGTAGTGATTATTTTTTAAAGTGTTTTTTATTTGAAAATGTATCAAAATAATATTTTATTTATTATTTAAAAATTATTTTTGATATCAGCATATCAAAATTATCTAAAAACACCAAAAAAATATTCATTTGAAGCAAATAAAAAAAATTTATTTTTTTAAAAAAATACTTTTAAAACACAAAAATAAACAAAATCATATTACATAAATTGATATCGAAGCATGTTAGTATGTTCAATGGACAAAGATATTGGCAACATCTTCTCACCATGCCATATGCAGAACTGGAATCCATTTAGAATATTGTGAGGACTTGACAGACAACATGAAGAACAACCTTATCACATGAATTTGAGGTGATGAATGAAATATATAAAAAAAGGAGACAAATATAAAAGTTTCCCTTACTTTTATTTTTAATATTAATTTAATAACTAGCCTGCATAAATTTAAACTATAGTAACAGATTATTGATCATTAGATCTTCATTGTCAGTTCTAATATCTCAATTTTAGTTTTTAGTTTTCAAATGTCAATTTAGCTAAATTAGTTTACCGGTTTGATTTTATGCATGTAACTATAATGTTTATTATTATTATTAGTTATTTTAAAAAGATTTATGTAGTTTAATGAATGTGTTTACTTTGTTAATAAATGCACGAACAGTTGCATAACTTGTGATCATGAGCAACTCTCACCAATATGGGCTGAGATTCCAACAATATAAAGGTTTTCCTTCGGCAATTGAGTAAAATGATTGACCTTCCTCTTCGTATTGGATGGACTCACAAATTAGATGAAGGTTAAGCTTAAGAAACCCTTAATTTGGTATCAAGATGTTTTAAAATGGTTAATGCTGGGAGTTAGCAAAGCGGAGAGTTAAAATTAAACCTTGAAAAGATTGGTTTTTCTTTTAGGTTTGTCATATCCAACATCGCGGTGGCTCTAAAAATTAGTATATAGAAAAAATGAATTTATGGCATCCTATATTTTAATGGGGAATGGTCTTGTTTAAGGAGTCGCCACCAAGTATTATGGTCACTAGGAACCTTAACTGGTCAACTGAGATTCTATGATACGGAACTGGTTACGTGAAAGGGAAGATATTATCACCCCTTAAACGTTCTGCCTGAGGTAGACTGCATCGTTGGTTTTGTCTTAAAATGTTAAATGTTTATTAGTTTACGCTATAATAATTTGCTTATAATATTCCTGACTCTGGTGTCAATGAATATTCAACTACGAATATTTCCAACTCTGGCATTGGTAAATATTACGTAGCTATAAAATAAATTTGATTCCCTACTCTAGCGCCAGTGAATAAATAAATAAATAAATATTTATTTTTACACATGAGTTACAATTCTAAAATAAAGTGCGGAAAAGCTGAATGAATTATCAGCTTAGTATGTATTGTATGTATAGATAATATACAGTGATTTGAGTTTTCAAAGAAGAGATAAGAAGATAAGAATACAAGATAACAAGCTAAACATACATCTTTATCTTGAGATAAACATGATCTCTTCTGTTACTAACAAAGCTTAACAGAAAGGAGAGATAAACATGATCTCATATGTTGCTAACAAGACTAACAGAAGGTTTATCTCTAACAGCCTCCTTGAAGCTGATGGGAAGATCATGAACCATCAGTTTGTCTCTAAGAAAAATGAAACGTGATGAAGAGAGTCCTTTAGTGAAGATGTCTGAGGGTTGTGCAGAGGTGGAGATATATTTAGCTTGTATATCTTTGTTAAAGATCTTCTCACGGATAAAATGATAATCCATCTCTATATGTTTTGTTCTAGCATGAAAAACAGGGTTAGAAGATAATGCTAAAGCACCAATATTGTCAACCCAAATGCAAGGTGTTGTAAGTAGAGATATATGAAGTTCTTTGAGTAACATTCTCAACCAGTAAAGTTCAGCCACTGTGTGTGCCATTGATCGATATTCAGCTTCGGTGCTTGATCTTGCCACCACGGATTGTTTCTTAGCAGTCCAAGAAATCAGACATGAGCCTAGATAAATGCAATATCCTGAGGTAGATTTCCTATCATCCGGATTACCAGCCCAGTCAGAGTCATAAAAACCATTGAGTTGAAGTGATCCCTTGTTAAATTGAAGACCAAACTGTAGAGTACCTTTTAGATATCTTAAAACCCTTTTGGCAGCTGTAAGATGAATATTTGTAGGACAATGAAGAAATTGACATAATTGATTGACACTGTAGGATATATCAGGTCTGGTCAATGTCAAATATTGAAGAGCTCCCACCATGCTTCTATATTCAGTAGGATCAGTAAGAGGATCACCTGAGAATTTTGAGAGTTTGGCACCTGATATGCATGGTGTTGGTGCAGGTTTAGCACCAGTCATTTTCATGCGATGTAGAAGATCAACAACATATTTTCCTTGGTGTAGATGCAAGCCATTTTCTGTCTTGGTTACCTGAATGCCTAAGAAATAAGACAGTTCCCCAAGATCCTTGACAGCAAATTCAGTGCCGAGGTTAGAGATAAGAGTATCAATGGCAGTATCAGTATTACTGGTGACAATAATGTCATCAACATATATAAGCACAAAAATACACACGGTGCTATGATGGAAAGTAAATAAAGAAGTGTCCATAGTTGAGGCAATGAATCCAAGTTCCATCAGGGCCTGGGATAGCCTTAAGAACCAAGTTCTAGGGGCCTGTTTGAGGCCATATATTGATTTATGCAAGAGGCATACATGATCAGGAAAATTCACATCTTCAAAACCTTGAGGTTGCTCCATATAAACCTCCTCTTCAAGATACCCATGGAGAAAAGCATTAGAAATATCAAGTTGTCTAATAGACCAATTATAATGAACCGCCAAAGTAAGGGCTAACCGAATAGTAGCAGGTTTAATAACTGGACTAAAAGTCTCCGTAAAGTCAAGGCCATCAACTTGATCAAATCCCTTTGCCACCAACCGTGCCTTATACCTGTCAATAGAGCCATCAGATCGTTGTTTTATCTTGAAAACCCATTTATTTCTCACAACCTGTTTATGTCTTGGTCTCGGACAAAATGACCAAGTGCTGTTAGTAAGCAATGCATTATATTCTGCAGTCATTGCATTCACCCAATCCTGGTCCCTTGCAGCTTGTTTAAAGGTTGTTGGTTCAGATGGTAAAGTATTAGTGAAATGAGCTTGGAGGGGATGCTTGGTGGAATGATAAAGGTGATATTCTGGAAAATGCTTTGGTTTGGAGGAGTTTGTCTGAGACCTGGTTATAATTTGTGATGAGTGAGGTAGGGTAGAGGTGAGGTCTGCCTGTTGAGTAGGAGAGGCAGAAACTGAGTGTGGTTCAAGATTAGAATCTGGAGATATAGGGTCAGGTATAGGTGTAGTGTTGATATGAGGAGGGGAAGTAACATGTGAAGGTTCAGAATGGATTTCAGAAATAGATAGATCAGTAGGTGTGTTGATATTGGGTGAAGTTGTTGTAGAAAGAGGAGGTAAATAGTCACGATCTGAAGTGGATGGGTTAGGAATAGAGAAACTAGGTAAAGTAGCTGAAATAGGAGACAAAGTGTTGGAGATAATACCTGTTTGTGTGGAATCTGAAGACAGAGGAGAATTGTGCTGCAAGGGACGAGTATTACTGGTTGTAATCAGTGCATCCTGAGCAGGGAAGTTCAACTCGTCAAAGACAACATGTCTGGATATATAGACTCTATTTGTTTGTGGATCAAGACACCGATACCCTTTATGATTAGAGTTGTGTCCAAGGAATACACATTTCTTACTTCTAAAAGCAAGTTTATGTGCATTATACGACCTAAGCAAGGGAAAACATAAGCACCCGAATGTTTTGAGTAATGAGTAGCCTGGATATTTGTCTAATAGAGTGAAGTATGGAGATTTGTTGGACAAAACAGGTGTAGGGAGTCTGTTTATGAGGTAAGTAGTTGTGAAGAATGCATCCACCCAATAACTCATAGGTAGATGTGACTGAGCCAAAAGAGTAAGACCAGTAGTGGTGATATGTCTATGCTTTCTTTTAGAGATTCCATTTTGTTCGGAAGTGTAAGGACATGTGAGTTTATGAAGAATACCATGTTGTGAGAGGTATTCCTGGAAAACAGTAGATAAATACTCACCACCATTGTCAGTTAATAGTTGTTTGATAGTGCTTGAAAATTGGTTTTCAACTAAGCTTTTAAAACGAACAAAGCAGCTAAACACCTCTGATTTTTGTTTCAATGGGAACAACCATGTAAATCTGGAAAAATCATCAATAAATAAGACATAGAATTTGCAACCACCAACTGACATGATAGGAGAAGTCCATACATCCGAGTGAATCAATTCAAGGGGACGGCTAGACCTATTATTGGACTCAAAGAAAGGAAGTTTATGACTCTTAGCTACCTGACAAGACTCACACAAGGTCTGTGATTTTTTTGATCCAGAAACAGGTATTAATGAGTTTTTCACTAAACTAGAAATAATGGTGTCTGACGGGTGACCCAACCGTGAATGCCAGACTTGAAAGGGAGCAGTAACACCTAGGAGTGCAGTAAAAGGAGAGAGCATGGCAGCTTTGGGAGATGACTTGTTGAATTTAAGTTGCTGCAGGAACATTGGATACAAACCAGCTTTACTCGGCCCTTGCAGGAGAATTTCCTTGGTCTGCAGATCCTTCACAAAGAAGTGAGTTGCTGTGAGTATAAAATAACAGTTGTTGTCAAAGCAAAAACATTGAATAGATAATAGATTTGACGAAGCAGATGGACAATGAAGAATATTGGTTAAAAGGAATTGTGATTCAGGTGTAGCAAGCACAGAGGAACCAGTATTGGTGATATGCAAACCTCCTCCATTGCCAACTGTTACTTTGTCATTTCCATGATACGGTTGCTGGTGCAGGGTTAAATTATGGAGTTCAGAAGTGATGTGATTATTAGCCCCACTGTCAAGGTACCATGGCTGTTCAAATCCTTGTTCCTCTTGAGTATGAGCTGCCATTGCTGCCAACTGAGTAGGGGGATGCCTGCCTTGATAAGAAAAATCCATGCGGTGATAACAATCAAGAGCCTGGTGATTTGTCTGTCCACAGATCTGACAAGAAGAGAATTGTTTTGGAACTCTAGTGGATTGTGGTTTAGAGTCAGGGGCAGAAAAGATTGGATTAGCATTGGATCTTGCATGGTGGGGATTTTTCTGAGTGGGAAATCCATGGTGGTGATTTTTCTGAGTGGGAAATCTTGGTTTCTTATTGGTTGGTTTGTGTTTAGGAGTAAAAAAGGCCACTTGAGTAATCTCATATGACTGAGATTTGTTTTGTGCTTCAAGTAGTTGCTCGTGGTTAAGCAGTTCAGCTTGAAAAGCATCAAAAGAGATTGGTTGGTCTCGGGTAGCAAAGCTGAGGGAGGTGATAAAAGTGGTGAAGATGGGATTTAGTCCACCAACAATATATGAGATAAGGTCTTCATTGTCAACTGGTTTTGCTACAGCTGAAAGTTGGTCAGACAAATGTTTTGCTGTGAACAAATAATCAGAGCAACTTTTGTTACCTTGCTGCAGAGTTTGGAGTTGTCTTTTGAGATGGATGATTCTTGAACGAGAGTGAGGAGCAAATCTGGTAGCAAGAGCATTCCAAACCTGTGTAGATGTAGTGAGTCCATACACAGTGGAAAGAACTTTTTCATCCAGTGTGGCATTTAACCATGCCAAAATAAATTGATCTTTTTTCTGCCAAACTAGATATGTTGGATTAATATCAGAGGTTAGTTTGCCAGTGGAGTCAACAAGGAATTGAGTAGGACAAGCCTCAGAGCCATCAACAATGCTCAGGAGGTCATGGCTTTTCAAGGCTGGTATGAACTGAGTTGTCCAGTTCAGGTAATTGTGTCCTTCAAGTTTGACAGACACTAAAGAGGTGATATTATGGATGACAAATGAAGGTGATGCAGAGAAAGAGGCCATAATGGATCGAAAAAAAAAAAATAGAGAGCGTGAGCTTTGGGTGCTCTGATACCAAGTTACAATTCTAAAATAAAGTGCGGAAAAGCTGAATGAATTATCAGCTTAGTATGTATTGTATTTATAGATAATATACAGTGATTTGAGTTTTCAAAGAAGAGATAAGAAGATAAGAATACAAGATAACAAGCTAAACATACATCTTTATCTTGAGATAAACATGATCTCTTCTGTTACTAACAAAGCTTAACAGAAAGGAGAGATAAACATGATCTCATATGTTGCTAACAAGACTAACAGAAGGTTTATCTCTAACATGCACATATTTTTTTTTTATTTTTTTAGCTAAATAAAATAAAATACAACGAATAAAAATAATATAAATTTAAACCAGTTTTTTTATTCCTGACTCTAGCGTCAATGAATAAACCAATAAATTTACATTATTTTTATTCATGTATACACATTTTTTTTATTTTTTATTTTTCTGCCTTTTGTTTTTTTGTTTTTTTATTTATTATTTTTTGGACTGGGCCTAGCTCAGTCCATATGGGTTGGGCTGGACCCAGCTGACTCAATTGGGCCACTGGTGTAGACCAGTGACCCGACTGGGTGGCAGGCACGCGTAATGCTACAATAGCAAGCGAATTATAATTCACTGATACTGTAGCAGTGAATTAAAATGCAAAGAGTGACCGGGGCTTACCTCAGTGCAGGAAACGAAAGGGACGAAGACGATGGTGATGGCAAAGGCGCGCTGGCTGGACAATAACCTTCTGTTTCCCTTTTTGTTTTCTTTCTTTTTTATCGTTCTTTGTTTCTCTGTTTCTCTGTTTCCCTTGGTTTTGTTTCTCTCCGTCTCTGTTCTTCGTCCCTGTGTCTGTCTCCTGCGTCTCCTTTCAGTTCTTCCCACGCTTGCTTTTATTCGTTCCTCTGCTTCGTTCCTTTGTTCTCTGGGTTTTTCTATGGGTTCTGCTCCAATTCTCTCCTCTAGTTTTCGGTCCCAAAAATCCCTTGTCTTCGTCTGTGTCCTGGTTTCCTTCCCCCCTCTTTGCCTCTGCTCTGCCTTTTATAGAGCCAATGAGCATGCAGAAACCAGTTCCCCTGTTCTATCCATGAGCGGGATCGTGGGCAAGAGATCGTGGTGTAGTGGCCTTGAGTTGCCGGATTTTTCCCTGTTGAATCGGTCTTCTCCGTGCGAAGCGAAAGGGATGGTGAACAGTGGGATCAAAATGGCGTCATTTGGCATGAAAAAAATGACAGATTATGGATTGGTCCCTTTCTGTTTGAAATGTATCAATTGGGTCCCTTAATCAATATTTTTTTAATTTTACCCTTGGATTAATTTCAATTAAGCCCCTGAATTTATTTAATTAATTAAATTAAAGTTTAATTAAGTCCACAAACTTATTAATTCTTTTAATTTCATTAATTAAACTAATCCAAATTTTAACTAAATTTCAAAACTTATTAATTCTTCAATTTCTGACCAATTTACTCTCAATTCTGATAATTTCATCCATGAACTTTGAATTTGTGTTTGTTTTAACCCCATTCTCAAATATATTTATTTTTTAATATTTATTCAAAATTTGGGTTATGACAAGGTTGAAAAAAACATGTAAAGAAAAGAAATATATCACAAATACATGTAACAAATTAAATTGTAAAAAAATTAAAGTTGAGAGAGTAAAATTAAAAAAAAAATTTACATTATTCATTGAACATCACATGAATTGTGAGACAATGTATTTTATAATCATATATACATGGTTGGTGACAAAAGACAATATGGTGGAGTTCATTTATTATGAAGGTGACGAAACAACAGAGTTGGTACCTCTCATAGATGAATGGAAATAGATTTTTTTTTTAAAAAAGATAGAAGATAACTATTTGATAATTGGATAATTAAAAAAATACTTAGACAATAAGAGTTAACATATAAATATAAAGAAGGAAATTATACATAAATAGGTATAATAAGTCACAAAATTAAAGGGCAACAATAACTTTTGTGGACGTGAGATCATGGAAAGAACTCTGAAAGATGGGAGGTTATCATCAATTGACAAATAATTAGTGGAGAACCTTAAAACATGGGAGTAGTGTTTTTTAAATCCAGGAAAAAAAAAAATAATGGGTTTGCAACCAGGTTTTTGACGGGGTCTTGCCAGGTTAATCAGATCAACTCGTCGGGTTTTTAACTACCCCTATTTTTTCATAAACCCGATCCAATTCCAGTCTCGGGTCAACCCGTCAAGCTAGGCCAAGTTTTAAAACTATGCATTGAATTTTATCAATAGCTGACATCAATTGACTGATAATACACACATCGATTTGAAATGACGTGAGTAGATCTAGAACTAAATCCAGAGTTAAAACCAATTAATTGAGAGCTCTAGAATTCAAACTAGTTATCTTAAAACTCTAATCTAGTATAACTTTGTAATACAAATTTTAGAATTATATGAGTAGATGTAGAACTATATCCAGAGATAGTTAATTAAGAACTCGAGAGATCAAACCAGTTAACTTACTCTAATCTTAAGTTTACAAAGTCCTTTTAATTGAGGTATACATAAAAAAGCCCATATCAAATAATTGGGGACCATAGTGGGAGTGTCAAATTAATTCTTTAGAATTATGGCACTAAAAAAATTAAAATTACTAGAAAGTTTATAAGAGAAAGACGAGTTAATTAATGTTCTTATTGAAACAGAACATGAAATACCAACTTTTCAGAAAATAGAGTTAAAAAAGGAAAAATAGAGAGACATATATATATGTTAATAGGAGATTAATATGCATGTCTTGAGTCAAGATAAGAGAAAACTAATAGAATCATTGATAAAAAAAAATAAAATAAAATAAAAACACATCGGCGCATTATTAAACAAGCTTATTGTCTAAAGGTTCAACAAACCCATAGACCAACTTATGAAAGACCTTATCCAAACTATATAAATAGAATACACCTTTATCCCACTAATTTTACATTCCCAAACTTTACATTGTTCAATGGTCAAGGGTTAATACATGCTCGAGAACATATAGCTAGATTCATCTGAAAATATAGAGAAGCTATTGATTCTGAATTTTTAAAGTTAATATTGTTTCAAATTTTATTAATAGGAAGTGCATTCACTTGGTATATAAATTTACCAAAAAACTCTATTCAAAATTGGAATAACATGCAAACTATATTCCAAGAACATTCTTCTAAGACAAAATTAGAGTTTGTGTTGATAGATTTAGTAAAATTGAAACAATATACTGGAAAGATTGTGAATCGATATTTAGATAGATTTATAGAGGCTAGAGAAAAGTGTTGTTCTAGGATTCTTGAAAAAGGAAATTGTAACAATTGCACAAGGTCTGGAATGAGAATTGAGAGAGAAATTTAAAAGGATACAGTTCAAGGATATATATATATATATATTTGAGTTTGGGGTAAAAGCTTCTCAGTACAAGAGTTTATTAAGAATGAAAATAGAGAAGAATGTCCCAATTCATGTAACTTATTATTGAAAAAACAATAAATATAGATGTTGTAGAGTTTATAAATGGCGAACTAATAGATTGCAATGCATTAACAAAAAAAAAATAGTAAAGCTAAGATCTTTGAGGTCAAATGAAGAAAGGCATAATTCATTTGACATAAATCTAGTTGATATTATTTTTTATTGGTTATTAGCAAACAAAAGGATTAAAATTAAAGGAAATATAAACAGGTGACTAATGAAGAATTTAAAGGGAAGAATTATTATAAATGACATGGGGTGATTGGCCATTCGACAAAGAATTATGTAATATTTAGAAATGTAATTCAGGATTTGATAAAAATAAAACATGTTAAGTTTCCTGAAAAAAAATGAAACAATAGGAATTGATGAGAACCTTTTTCTTTCAATCAATACACTAATCATTTCTAATGATATTTTATTGTCTCAGGGTGTTACCTTTGCGACTATTACAGTAAATGAGTTGTTTGATGCTTTGGTAGCAGGTCAAATACTTAGATTCGCGGCATCAAACAAATCATAAGACACTGAAGAATTGTGTAAATGGCATATGACTATAAGCTATACTACTGATAAATGTGCAAACTTTAAGAAATTTGTTAGAGGAAGAGTTGCAAAAGAAGTGATAAGCCTCAATGAGGAACATATGCAAATTCTAAGTCAATCAAAGTTCAATAAGGCCTTACAAGAGCATTGCATAAAAATACAAAAAACAAAACACATGGACTAAGCAATGGCATTTTTGTAAATAGAAAAATAACCCCTTATCCTTATATACTAGCCAAATATTCCAACAACTCAAAATACAGAGAGAGAAGCTAGAGAGAAAAGAAAAGAGGGTCAACGTTCTGGACGCCATATCTTCGTCGTTCACCGTCTGATCAGACTGAGTTTTAGATATTGTTTACGTCTCATCACCCTCTATAATCTAATCATAGGGATTGTGATTTTTAGCTTTTTTTTTTTTTAGAGATAAGATAAGCATAATTTTTATGGCGAAACCACTTTGAGTCAATCACAATCATCGACTTGTCTCTCCTTCATCCATAATTGGATTTGTTTAAGATTTCATAGGGAGGTTCATCTAGGTGTACTCTTTCTTTTTTACTAATGGAGATTATAAACAAACACCCCAAAATAAACTTATTCTTCCTGAACAATAACTCATCATTTTCTAGGTCAGTTTGGTTATTTTTTTATATTGGGTAATTTAATTGTTGGATATGTTGAGCACTATATGATGTTCCATAGCTGCACCGTTAGGACTGAGCTGAATTTAGATGTACACAGAGTTATAGATATTTGAATATAATGTTCTCAAACTCACTAATTCACTGTTGCAACTCGTTGAGCCATTGTTCCAACTCAGTTACTGTTGTAACTTGCTAGTTTACCGCTCCAACCCAGTGGATAATATAAAATTAAAAAAAAAATAAAGAAAGCTCATATCTCCCATTAATAGAAGTTTTGGCCAAGTGTTGAAATAAGAGAGTTTCGATTGCTTAATTCAAATTGATGTGGGAATTCTATTTGATTGTCTTATATAATATGTTATGGTATTTCATATGAAGAAAATTGTATGGGGTTAAAAAAGGAACCTTTGGTTTCTAAAGGGATGGTTTCAACCTAGGATGAATGGAAAAGGATGTGTTTTGTTGGATTTAGTACCTTGATATTTGAATCTGAAAGTGTTAAGTGAAGCAGGTTATAAAGGGTTAAATAAAATTAAAAGGGGAATTCAAAAGAAAAGTCATGTCCTTTTTAAATGCCATGTTTGGTTACCATAGATAACCAAGGTATTTGAGTTATGTTTCGAATTATTTTGATGTTTTTAGTGAAATTATATTAATTAATGTGTTTGATAATTGATTATAGGAGGAAATTATTTAGAATTTTTTGATAAAATTTTAAGTTATTTAGACATTAAAAATTCTTTAATGAAAAATGCATACGTTAAGTGTTATAAAAAAGACCTTGTTAAGGTTTAAGAATATTGGTTAAAATGTTTATGATAATTGTATCTTAAATGGTATAGAAACAACTATAGGGATAAGATAATAGCAAGGAGTAGCAACTTGTGCTTAGACTCTAGGTATTATTACTTTAGGTCTGTCACATACTTGTTCAGAACAGTGAATTGTTTATAGTATTTATTTTGTGTGTAATACAGATAGGCTGAATTTCCTATTGTAATATAATTTTGTGGCTATTCTTGTTATTTAAATGAAACTAAGACAAACGATGTATGCAACTTAACTATTAATCTTTTTTTAGGTTTGTAATTTGACATTATACTTGTTCTTGTTTATTAAATTAAGTATGAAAGTAATTAACTCATTTTGTTTCTCATATTCTTGTTTATGTCATTGTTGTAAAATAATTCATTTTGTGATTGTTTATGAATTGTGAAACGTGGGTGTCCGGGTCAGCTTGTGTGCACCTTGACTACTTCCACGGGTCCTAAAGTTAATGATCATGTAAGCCTCTAGTAGCACTAGGATTTATGGGACTCGAACTGGTGATCTCTAGGGAGCAAATTTAGAGCCTGGCCAATTGAGCTACACCCCTTATAGTTAATTGAATTATATTCTTAATTAGTGATGTAATGGTAAGGGTTTAAGATAGTCGGATCATAAATATTTGTTTTGACTATGAGTGGATTATTGATATCAATACTTGAGATTGTTCAATTTTTTTTTTTTGGAGATTCTACTAGAAATCCCAGTAGATTATTAAACAATTAAAATAAGGGTAGATGTTGTCATGATTTATTCATTATGAGAATTTGAAAAAATAAAAAAAACAATTAAAGGGTTTCCTATTATTCATGACTAATGATTCATATGAAATGTGGTTTAAAAATTGAGGTTGTTATAACTAAAATTTTTCCAATAGGTAAACTAGAAGGAAAAATTTAGAGCACCAGCAAGAACTCTGATGTCTAAACTATATATTTTTCTCATTTCTTGACCATTGTTGTTACTCAATTTCAGACCCCCACGTGTTGGAGAGGGTGTATACCTCTTTTGAACAGAGTATAGGAGTTTAGCTCATGTTCGCTAGAAAATTGACAAAAGCACAAAAATAAATATTTTTTTTGAAAGCCTTGTTTGAGTTGTTTTCTGTTTTTGTTTTTATCCTTCCCCGTTGCTACCAAAAATCATTAGTTTTTTTTTAGTTTGGTCAGGAGTCTTCATAATTGTTAAATTTGTTTTTTTATCTGGTCTTTAAGGTTGAATGAATCCCTCAGAATTTGCAAAAAAAAAAAAAAATGGTTCTGCTGCTGTGGCAATTTTCTATTCCAACTTAGGCTCTGATTTTGACTCGGTTTTGTACGACATCTATATTCTGTCACTCATGACATGTTAAAAAATTAACATACAGCTTTATTAGGTCCTAGGGATCATTGTTCTTAGGGCAGATTCTCAGTCAGATTTGGATGCTCAGCATTGTCAGATCAAGAACCTTTTTTACTAACTAGATTACTGCTAGTTTCTGTTCTGTAAAAAGATTTTATCTCACTTCGATTCCTTCATCAAAGTTGTAGTCCTAGATGTGTAGATGAATTTGAGCTTTTGAACCACTTGATTCTGATATCAGAGGCTCTAGATGTTCCCATTTGAATATCTAACGTGAAGGTAGAGAATTCTGCCACGAGAAGGATATTGACCCGAGTCTGCACTAAAAAAACTCTATTTTTGGCCTAGTTTTTGTGATTTTTGTTCTTAGTTCATACTCTCAATCATATCAGGATTCTCGGCATTCGTCAGTTTTTGAGTTAGACCCGAAGATCCCTTTTGACCAACTAAATTACTGCCAGTTTCTGTTCTGTAAAAAGATTTTATCTCAATTCGACTCCTTCATCAAAGTTGTAGTCCTAGATACATAGATGAATTTGAGCTTTTGAATCACTAGATTCCGATATCAGAGGCTCAAGATGTTCCCGTTTGAATATCTAACGTGAAGGCATAGAATTCTTCCGCGAGAAGGATATTGACCCAAGTCTGCACTAAAAAAACTTTATTGTTGGCCTAGTTTTTGTGTTTTTTATTCTTAGTTCATACTCTCAGTCATATCAGGATTCTCGGTATTCGTCATTTTTTAGTTTAGACCTGGAGATCCCTTTTGACCAACCACATTACTGCTAGATTCTGTTATGTAAAAAGATTTTATCTGACTTCGACTCCTTTATCAAAGTTGTAGTCCTAGATGCGTAGAATAATTTTGGCTTTTGAATCACTTGATTCTGATATCAGAAGCTCAAGATATTCCCATTTGAACATCTAACGTGAAGTTAGAAAATTCTGTCACGGGAAGGATATAGCCCAAGTTCATGGGGCTGATTCGAAGGATTTTTTTTGGACTAAGGACTGAACCGAAAAGTTTTAAAGTGAGGGATTGAATTGAAGAAGGATATTGAAAGCTGGAGAGGGAGGATGGATCATCATAAATGATAGGATTTTTTCCACACCAATAAGGAAAATAAGACCTTGCAGCTGCACCATCCAACTGATTTTCTTTCCTTTTTCGCTGCAAATTCTTGTTGTTTTTCCTTTATCATCATGTCTGATTTTGGGAGCTGCAACCACGTTTTTTCTGGCCTCATTTCAAAGGGAGCAGCTAGCCCTATGGAAGGAAAGAAAACAGTCATACCCTCCTCTAAAACTAGAAAGAAATCAGACGTAAAGAACCAGCATAAAGTCAGAATATTGCAGCTTCCTTTTGCGTTTTTTTTACTGCAAATCAGTAGGGATTTACGTCCTAGGATTAATGCATTGAATCCTTCTTAAATGGAGACATTTTAGACAATATATAAGCCCCTCTAATGACCTAACGGGGGCAGCAAAGAGAGAGCCGAAAGAGACAAAAAAAAATAGCAGATTGAGAGCAAAAAAATAAAGGAAAAAAACGCAAGAGAGGCAGAGTAAAAACGCAGAATAGAGGGAATTTCTTGCTTGCATTCTGGTGTCACCGTGAGAGAAAAAGAGACAGAGTCACCGTGAGAGAAAAAGAGACAAGACGGAGAGGGGGTTTTGTTTTAAACTTTAACAGCAACGTGTACTTGTTGTTTTATTCTAGTTGTTGCAGCAAACCTTTTCAGCGAGACCTGCAGGTAAGTCCTAATTTTCTCCTCCTTTGTTGCCTTTAAGTTTTTTGTATCTGTTTCGTTTTTTCTTGTTTTGCACATTCGTGCCACATTTTAGACTGTATAATACCCGTTTGCTGTTGTGTTGTTCCTGCCGTGATTTTGAGCTTTAGATAGGTGACTGTTTAAGCTTTGGGCTAGCCTTTGGTGTTTCTTTTTTATCTCATGTCCTTCATTGTATTCAAAGTTAAGGAACCGGGGAAGGGGGCTGTTGTTTTCTTCATCAGCAACTCCTTTTTCTATTTGTGTTCCTTCCATTTTTATTGAAATAACTGGCCAGGTCTTGCTTTGTTTTCATAGTCTATGTTATATATGTGTTATAAAAGCATGTTGTCCCAAGCCTTTTTTTTTTTTTATGAAAGTAGCATGACAGAATTAAGGAACCGGGGAAGGGGGCTGTTGTTTTCTTCATTAGCAGCTCCTTTTTCTGTTTGTGTTCCTTCCATTTTTATTGAAATAGCCGGCCAGGTCTTGCTTTGTTTTCATAGTCTATGTTATATATGTGTTATAAAAGCATGTCGTCCCAAGCCTTTTCTTTTTTGTATGAAACTAGCATGACAGAATTAAGGAACCGGGGAAGGGGGTTGTTTGTTTTCTTCATCAGCAGCTCCCTTTTTCTATTCGTGTCCTTCCATTTTATTGAAATAGTCGGCCAGGTTTTTGCTTCTAGTCTATGATATATATGTGTTATAAAAGCGTATCGTCCCAAGCTTTTTTTTGTTGTATGAAATTAGCATGGTAATTTACTTTTTTCTTGGATTGTTAAAAACAAATAGGTCATTAAGTCATGGTTATATGCAATAGGAGTTCGATGTAAAAATTTCAGTTTCAAAACTTTGGCTCCCTCATCCATACGTGTTTAGTCCTTTCCAATGTACAAAATTTTAAGTTGATTTGGCTTTGAATGATTTTTGTTACGAATTATTTCAAGTTTCTTGTTGTTCTTGTAATATGAATGATGGTTTGCTACTCCCCATTTTGGTGTTTACGTTTAATTGTGATGCTATGTGTTTCGATGAAAAATATAAAAAGTTTTTTTTGTGTGTTTGCATACGGCCAATACCCTAACATGTTTTGAATTCCTTTTTTATATATGTATAAAAAAATATTGGAAGTTTCGACAAAGGTGTTTTCGCATGGATTTCGTAAACATAACAAAAAAATTATTTTCTTGCATTTCTGGATTTTACAACATGTTTGTAAAACTCCAAAGGGTATTGGCCAATATTTCAAAAAATATAAAAATCCTATTTTGGGGGGAATTAATCTATTATTCACTGCTAATGTTTGGATAAAGAAATCCTTAAAGGATGAATATCCAAAATATTATTGGGAGTAATAAATCCGCACACATTCGTGAAAGAAACCTTGATTATAATCGAAAACATTTTAAAAATTTTTTTGCTCCACGGTTTACGAGCCGTGAGAGTATAAAAATACTGAAAAATATAGGTTTTTTTTTAGCGCCCTAGATTTTTCTAAATTTTTTTGTCCCTCCTCCTTGCAATTTACGAGTTGCAAACTCTTGAAATACTAAGGGAAAAATGAGCTTTCAAAGCACATGGAATCTCCTTGGATTTCTATTCTATTAAATTTTATTTGAATCAAACCTAGGAAAACTGATGGGATTAGAAAACACCAACACCATAGCAATTATAGAGCAAACCAAACACCAAGCAGCTTACCTTAGGTAGGGCGTACTAGGGGTGCTAATACCTTCCCTTTACGCAACCAGTCCCTTGCCTTAGAATCTCTGAAAGACCAATTAAGGTTCCTAGTGACCAAAATACTAGGTGGCGACTCCCTTATTCACAATAAAACAAAAGACCCCGAAATTCAATCGAAAGTCGTCGCTCCGCCGTGAGGGTGCGACAACCATGCTCATTTTCCCCTTTTCTTTACTTTCTTTGCAACAAGTCATCTATGCTAACTTCCATAAAAAAAGAAAAAAACAACTTATACCTTACAATTATTCTTATTTGATAAGGTTGAAGTCCACCATCTTATCTTACAATTTGCTCATATTTTGACCAAGAATATCCCATATTGTTAAACAAAAAATTAAGATTTTATGATCGAACACTCTTTTAAGATTAGGACTTTATGACCTCGGATTTGACCATAATTGCTTCTATGGTTTGATGCTTTATAACAGCTCTAACATATAACAGCCTATGCATTTGTGAATGTATATCTACACATTTTTCTTTTTATTTGTATATAATATGCTCATTTTATCTTTATTGTCCCTACAATAATGGGATATGATAAAGCCATTTTGCAACAAGAATCCTTATGATATTAGAACTACTTAAACTTGTATAGGTAGTTAGTGCAACACATGAAATTATACAACTCGTGTTAACCTATTAACCGTGACCTAAGTCATTTGATCAAAAACACCAAATTTGAAAAATTCGAAGCCTAATATTCAACTAATCAAATATTGATAAATGAAATTTGAAAAAAAAAAAATCAATCATACAAAAAGATAAAAACAAATTAGCAATTATAACCCAAAAAAAAAAAGCTTGATCCCACTTAGGTCAACTTGCCAAACTCATGGATTAGGTTATGAGATCAGGAACCCGATAAAAAGAAAAAGAAATAAAATCATAAAAAATCTAATTAAAAAAAAAAAAAAAACATCTTTAGCTTATAAACTCGTGACGTAGGCCATTTGACCAGAAGCACCAAATATGGATAAACCACGAAGCCTAATTCTTAATAAATCAAATATTGTTGAAGGATGAAATTAAAAAAAAAAATTTAAAACTACACAAAAGGATCCAAAAGAAGAAAAAGTAATTAAAAGCCAAAAAAAGATGTGAGCCCACTAACCTACCAAACCCTCGAGCTAGGTCATGACATTAGGATAAGAAAAACGAAAAAAACTACAAAACTTATTTTGTAAAAAAAATCAATGTCAAGTAATGAGATCGAAAAAGAAAAATAAGTAAAAAAAAAAAAAAAAAAAAACAATGTCAACCCATGTTAGCTTATAAAACTTGTGACTCGAGTCATTTGATCAGAAGCACTAAAACTTAAAAAACCAAGAAGCTCAATTTTTAATAAATCAGATATCAAAGGATGGAATTGAAAACAAAATGATTAAATTATACAAAAAATATTTAAAATAAGAAATAAAAATTTTTAAAAAAAAGATTAAATTAGGAAAAAAAAAACAAGAGGAAGGATAATTTTGATTGAATGGTTAGATTAAAAAGAAAAATCAATTTCAAAATTAATTAAAAAGAAGGGAAACCACCAAAAGAATGAGGGGTAAATTAAAAAAATAACAAATTTAATTTTTTTTTTTATGAAAGGATGTAATTGACAACAATTGAAAGTTTAAAAAATGGACAAGAGAAAAAAAAATTAAGAAATAAAAGAACAATGATAAAAATTAAAAAAACAAAACATGATAAATTTAGATTGAATGATGGAATTGAAAATAAATAAAAAAAATTACAAAAAAGTCAATGACAAAAATTACAAATCAAAATAATAATGACCGACATTCAAATACACATAACTAAAGGGATTACCACGAAATTTTAAATAGTTATCACAAATTTTAAGAGAGTATAGAGAAAAAGAAAAAAAAATTTCGATGACAATCCACCGAGAAACAACCAACACGCTTTGGCTCTTGAGGAAAAGGACACTGCGAGGATCCAATAACACGATGGAAGGAAGTTTTTCACCATCACAGTCAGCCACATATGTTGCCTGAAAACAAAGGAGTGATTGACGCGTTCAACACACGCTTCAATAACTTTTTTTTATCTATCAAATTATCACATTACCCATATATGAAATCACACAGAAGTCCCTGAAAACCAGGCCTTGATAATTTTGATTATAAAAGCAATTCGGTTATTATATTGTGCTTTAAAAAGTAAAAAACAAAAAATGCCCCTAGATCATATTCAAGTCCTTTTTGCTTTTAAAGGAATTCAAGTAATTTTATTGTGTAAAAACTAAAAAAAAATCAAGTTCTCTCTTAACAAATATAGAATGATAAATAAATTAAGTGAAAAGATCATTTTACCTTCCGGTGCTAGTTTATTAGAATTTTTTTTTTTTTTTTTATCAACGATGAATTTATAATTTTATTATTTAAATCTACAATAAATGTACAGTAATTTGATCTCGCCCCTTTAAGTTTTTGTAATTAGTTTTTACAATTTTTTTCAATTTATTAGCTCATAGATTTGTTTTTATTTATTTTATAAACATAAATAATATTTTTTTTTCTTCTAAATTAAAAAAACATTACAATACATGAAAACATATCTATAACGCAATCACTGTTTTCTTATGTTAAAAATTAATTTAAAATCCAACTCACAATTTGCACTACTATTTATTGGAATAACAATCAATTTTTTGTTAGTGTTGATAAACTCCAAGGACTTAAAGGGAGTTATTTAAAGAGCAACAACGCTACTGATGAGAGTGATGGCGGGTAGCTTTTATAGCTGAGGAGCCCTAATAATAGAGAGCATGCAGGTAGATGCTCTAAGGACTAGTTAGTTAGTGTTGATAAACGCTAAGGACTAATATATAATTAACTCTTCCTTTTTTTGGGTTTAAGAAAAAAACTCCCACCAACCACAAAGAAAAAAATAGCAAGTGATAGGAGCAGAACTTCGAAATGAGCAAAAACTAACTGACTGACAGATAGACACCATTAACGTCATATCTTTATATTCATTATCCTTCACCAGTCTTGATTCTTCCTTTCTCCCCCTTCTCTTTATTTAATTTTCCTTTTGGTTTCAAAATTCAGTCAACGGAGGAGGTTTGAGAATGGCGACTCAATCATCGGAAACCTTCTCCCTGCAATTCCTGCCCATCAAAAACCCAGGTCCCACTTCCATCTTTTATTTTCATCTCGTTTTTCCTTAGGCTTTATGAAAGAATGATTGAAGTGGGTTGCTTTCCTAGTGTCCAGACTTGTAATATGCTAATTTCAATGTTTTTTTGAAATGGGTGATCTTAATGGGGTATTTGAGACTTGGCATGAGATGGATAAGAGAGGTTGTGCACAGGACGTTGATACTTGTATTCTGACGATCAATGGGCTTTTCAGTTACAATAAAGTAGAGAATGCATGTTTTCAATGGGTTTTAGTTCTGAGAAGGTGCATTATACGGATGATGATTCTCCGGTGTTCAATTTAGAAAGGTTTTTGCCCTTGATAGTGGGAATGGTGAGAAAGGAAGATCTTCAAGTCTCTGCTTGGTTTGGCAATAAGTCAGGATGGGGGCATTGGGCTAGAATTGAAGGGGAACATCATAGTGGAGCTCTGTTTAAGATTTTATATTTTTAAATTATTTTGCTCTAAATTAAATTAATTATTTCTAAATTAAGAGCAAAATAGTCAAGATGCTAATTCAATTCATTTTCCAGGGTATTTTAAACATAAGAATTGTAATAGGTTGAATTCAAATTTGCTTATGAATTGAATTCAATTTCACTTGTGATTTAATTCCAATCAGACTGTTACGCTTTTAGGTTATTATTATAATTATTATGTGATTGGCAGCTCAATTAATTAATTCATGTCTTAACTACCATTGCAATTGATTGCGGTGTCTTTTGTTAATGGATTACTAATCAAAGATGATTGGTGTAAATGGTTATGTGCAACTTGAATGATTTGGGAGACGACCAATGGGTTATTTGTTTACAGTGTCAAAATCACTTCAAATTTAGGATTATATTAAGCATATGGTAATGTTTTTTTTTTTTTTTTTTTTTTTTTTTTAATGCTTTGAGCTACAGAGAATGTACAGCCAACAACTGGGGTTCAGCAGGGTGCTGGGGATGAGGCTATCAAGCAAAGTCCACCATCTGTCTTTGTGAACTCAGAACCTATGCGAGAGGACCAGGTGCAGAATGCTGTAAAGTTTCTTTCGCACCCAAAAGTTAGGGGCTCCCCTATTATGTATAGAAGATCGTTTCTTGAGAAGAAGGGCCTCACTAAGGAAGAGATAGATGAAGCTTTTCGACGTGTGCCGGTAAATAAGTTATTGTGCTTTTCAGCGTGTGCCGGTAAATAAGTTATTTTGCTTTTCAGCTTGTGCACGTTATTTTTGTTGGCTCACCTTTTTTCTTACATGCCACGCTGTTTAATCATTTTTTTTTTCTTGAGTTTATGGATTCTCAATGTATTTGTATCTGTTCATTCTTCCCCTCTTACATTTTCTGCAAATTGCAGGACCCAACCCCAAGCACACAGGCAACCAGTTCTAGTCAAGGTGTAAGATCTTAGCATGAAAGTGGGATGATTATTATCTTTCTTGATAAGCAGTTCTTGGGATTTCTAAGATTTGTATATCCCTGCATCACTGATTATATTTCGTGTTGTATTATGACAAAAGCAGAGGGTCAGGTGAAATCAACACCAAATGTTCAGCCACCAGCCCCAGCACAAACCCCGCAACCTGTAGCAGCTGCTCCTACTGGTGTCATTTCTACAATGAGGACTTTGACTCAACATCAATTTAACTGGCGTCATGCTGTTTTTGCTGTAGGACTGCTGGCAGTTTCAGGTGCTGGAACAGCTGTGTTAGTTAAGGTATTAAAAAACACTCTCCACAACCACATTGTCATGCTAGTCAACTTGTTGATGCTTAATTTTTGTTTGCTATTTCCAAAGATGGTGTAGGTTGCATCTGTAAGTTTCTTCTACCCATTGTTGTGTAAATTTATGCACCGGGTTCTTAAGGTTCTACATGTTAACTTTCATGACACAAATAGATAACGTATTTCTTGTTCAGAAAACTATTATTCCCAGGCTGAAGTCTTGGATACGCAAGATTGTGTTGGAAGAAGAAGATGACAGCGTGATGAAAACTGATACAAAGCTAAGTTTGGCAGAAGAAGCAGCGGCAGCTGCCAAAGCAGCAGCAGCTGCGGCTGCTGATGTTGCAAGAGCGAGCCAGGAAATGTTGAATTCGAAAAATGAAGGTGGGATAGTGATAGAATTATTTTTTTTTTTTTCATTTTCCAGCACTGGTTTCTTTTAAATGCTTTCTGATTATTATTATTATTATTATTATTATTATTATTATTATTATTATTATTTTGTAACCTTCTTGATTTACTCCTTTCAGAGAAGAGATGCTTCAAGGAATTTATGAATATGTTAGATGTGCAAGTACAGGAAATGAAGTCAATGAGTGCTGCTATACATAGATTGGAAGGTAAGAAAGATGTTGCTTTGACATCAAAACCATATTTCTTTCTATGTGCTGCATATGCATGGTTGTTGAGATGCTCGCTTTTGTCCTTGTCTGTAGCAGTTCCCATTAAGAATTTTGATTTGTCAATGGTGTATTTGTGGAAGAACTTTCTGTCAGTGGTGCTTTCAGAGCTGCTAGGCACATAATTGCCATTTTTTACATGCATCTAGGTATTAAGGCATCAATACCTAGATGGGAATTGCCAATTTTTACATGCCATTTTTTAAATGCAATAGAGTGTGAGACTCCCTTGTAGATGTTGCTCTTTGCCAGCATTATAGGTTGTGAGAAAAAAATAAAACAAAGGTATCTTTTCGTTTGGTGGAAATGCATTTTGGGAGTGCAGAATGCTTGATGTTTGATGATCGCATAAAACTTTAAGACATTCATGGAAGATTGTTGTTATTTTTGACACTCTTGTTCAGTGACTTTTAAGGCTGAACTAGCTGTAAATGATTCACTCCAGAATTCTGAAAACTTTTTGTAAAGTTGGTTCTTTTTTCAACTAGTTCAGTAATGTCTTCTTGGCTGATCATTTCAATTTCTATGGTGCATGTCACCCATATTGATGCTGGAGCAAATCCTAAACGATAGTTTAAATTTGATAAGTTTTTGTAGCACAGTGGTGTAGTGTACAGCAGCTATAGTATGAATTTGGCTTTGTCCTTTACTAGTCTATTAATAATAGTTAAGCCCTAGATACTTGTAGGAAAAGGATTCATTAGTCTTGGTCACCAAGTAAAATAACTCAACCTCCAAGGAAATATTTAAAAGGTAACATGCTAATCATGTGACTTGTAATTAATTAAATTACACATTTATAGTGAAAACCTGCATGCTTGGTTAGATTGGAAAACACAGGATTCGTAATCTACATTTGTAGGTATGTCACATTGTAACTGTTTGTAGTTTTGAGTACATGCATCTCTAATTTGGCATAAAATGTCATGTGAAAGTCATGACTCCTAAATAATGGGGCCTGTGGTCTCTTGTTGCTTATCCAGGAAAGCTAAAGTTAAACCTAGAGAGAACAAGAGGATTGTTTCTTGCATAGTTTTGTTTCGTGTTTTAATAAAGTTATGCTTTGACTAGATTTTTCCATGCTTATATATGACATTTTATTAAGTTAAAAAATTGTATGAAAAATAAAAAAAAATGTTTAAATGAACTGCATTATTTTTTATTTTTCTTGGTTGTCAGCCAGTTATGAATGAAATAAATGGCCGCAGTAGTCATAGCTCTTGTGCATGTGGCAGTTGGTTGTTGATATTGCTCAATTTTTGTTGCTCTTTACATGTCTTGGAACTTGTTATTATATGCATTAAAAAAGTTATCTGGCTTATTGCCTGAGTAAACTGCTTGGTTGTATCCCAGATGCTTAAGGTGGTGCTTTGTTAAGTAAAATTATTGCATTGAGTGTGATTGAAATTATGTAAAGTCTTTATGCTTCAGTGTTGGTTGGGGAGTCTGGGTGCCCTATAACATGTGACGCTGGTGAGAGGCCTTGAGAAAAATAATTGTAGCTTCTGGCCTTCCTTTTGATTTCCTATCTTTTATCTTGTAATGTTTTGAGATTTGTGGGAAACATGTCTTAACACTATAAGAAGATCTGTTCATCTACAGTGTTTTTTTTTTTTTTTTGTCTAATCAGGACAAACAGATTACCGTGTGAGAAACTCTCTTGCTGATCAAGAAGATTATAGAGCATCAGTGGCAAATCCAAAGGTGAGCATAACTTAGGTGTGCACTGGACACTGAAAACTTCATGATTTGGAATGAAAGTTTGCATTATAAATTCTGTGACATAAGTTTTTGAGCTCGGCAATTTGAGGTTCTTAATGTTTCTTTCTTTTTATCAGCAAACATATACCAATGGCAAGGCAGAGTTTGATTGGCGTTCAGGTTATTTTCCAGCGATTTCAGTTTTTGGTTCTTGTTTTCTTTTTTTCTTTGGTTTTGATTTCCATGTCATGTAATCAGAGTTTTATGGACAGGGAGATCTTCATCACAGCCCATGTCTGCTCAAGCCTCTGTTGCAGCACACCCAAAGTCATATATGGAGGTAAGAAAATAGTGTAACAAATTTGTTCAAAGTGTATTGGAGGCTGGCATCCATAGGAATTAATCCTCCTGTGGATTGTAGTGGAGCAGTGGTCAATTGTTTGCATTGATGCTGGTGTTTTTGCAGAGAAACGAGGATGCAACTTTTTTTATTTTTTTAATATTTTGGTGAATGGGATCATATTTCATTAATTTAATAACAGGGATGCAATGGCATAAATTTTCCTTTTATTTTTTCAGGTTTGATGTAAGGTCTTTACTCTTTGGAATCCTACTTGGACATTTTTGAATGGTTTCAAAGTTTTGATATTTAACTAACTTGGTCAAACAATTAAACAGTTTCAAGTTTATTGAAGATGGGAATTATTGAAACATTTCATAAACTTTGTTACCCTTTCTGTAGCAACGGAAGCCCAAGTCAGCATTGCTACTTTAAAGAAAAATGGCTAAAATCTTAAACATTGAACAGAGAAATCATCTTTCTAGAGATTTCTTAACTGTATGAGTTTAATGTTTCATATTCTAACTGGAATCTGAGATGTCTGAATTTTACCACTATTTCATATTGTTGTGATTTTCTTCTTGTATGATAAATATGGATGAATAAGAAATAACTATTTCATATGCTGTTGGATTCAGTAGCAAATAGTAGAATTCCGCTAACTATTTTGGTAATTATGTTTGCAGATCATGGACCAGAGAGGGGAGAAACCTGCCAATATCAGAGTAAGTCAAACCTATTTTTTACACTGAAATTAGCTTCCTTTGTTGTGAGTGCCATGCTAATCTTGTCATCCTGGATTTATATGCAGGATATCAATGATCAACCACCCAACCCTTATCAGCAAATTTCAAATCCTCGCATAGCATCTGGAACTAAGGTGTGCTTTTTAGAAGTTTTGCATTAGCATTCTAATGCAGCATCATTTAATGAATGAAACAAGCACAAGCAGCGAAACCAATTTTTCTGAACACTCAAATTATTGATCAATCAAATTCATGCCGCCCTTTCTAATGTTCTAATAGAGTGAATGGTTTAGGCACCGAAGTTAGGAAAAATCTAAACCTAATAGGATTAGGAAAACTAAACTATAGGAAAATTTACCAAAACAAGAAACATAACTAGTTTCCTTGTAAAAAACCATTTTAGCTACTAAGTAGAAATAACGAAATTTAATTAAAAAAGTTTTGTATTATCATATACAGAAACCAAACTTCCTATTTAGCCAAATATTAATTTCCCGGGGGAGTGTTTTCTCATTCTACATCACTTTCCTTCTTTTTCAATGGATCCATAGGTTAATAGGGTTTTTATCTATTTAGTTGGCCATGTAAATGCAGAGCTTCTACCTGTCTAGATGCGAGCATTAACTTATTGAAAATAAAGGAACTCCTGAATGTTGTGAGTATTTGACAAGGTGTTTCTTGGTTCTCCATTACTTTCCTTCTTTTCCAATAGAATCATATGCATTATGTGGATTATGTTTTTTGGATTCAGTTGGTCATGTTAGGAATGAAAATCTGAAACTGCTTCCAGTCTTCAGAGAGTTTCAATCCCCCGTCTAGCTTACACTCTTCTGATTTAAAACCCCTGGATTGCTATAAGTGGGGCATGATATGTTATTAAATTATTCATTTGACAAGAGTAGTGCTAAAATTAGCAAAAAAGAAAAGGCCTTACAAATTGATGTGGCATCTACTTTATCCACCGCCCAGTATCGCTGAATGCATCATGTCTTATTCTAATGGATGAATATGAAGTAGCTCTAAGTTGACACAGATTTTTGAGTTCACTCTTAAAAACAGAATCCATTCTTCCAGCTTTGAGATTTATAACTTGGAAAAATACATCTTTCATATTTTTTAAACTCTTGCAAAATACATTGGCATAACAAGAATCTTCTTAGAGTTTTTGAATTCACATCAAAGCTAACTGCTCCTCTACCCTTCTGAGTAGCCCTGGGAGGTTGGTCGAGCTCAAAACAACTCAAGCCAAGTGCTTGAGTCTCAAGTGGGCAGAGAAGGTTTGAATTCCAATGTACAAGACAGTGGTTTCGATCAGTTGGATGGCGAGAGCACTGAACCCTGGTGGCAGCAGAAAAATGCCAGAATCATGGAGATAGAAAATGGAGATGAAATAAAAGCTGGACCTTTTGGTGCACAAACCAGCGAGCAACCAGTTAGGCGTGCATGGGTCCCTCCACAGCCACCCCCTGTCGTGGTGCCTGAAGCAGCTGAAGCCATTAGACGACCGAAACAATCAATTCATCAAGAACAGTCAGAAGATGATCAATCTGTGTCTCATCCAATAGACATAGCTAATGTGCTACAGAAGATAACAAAAGTATCAGAATCAGGAGGTGCAGTGGAGAGTAATGGTGGGGGGTCAGTGCTGAACTCAAGTGAGATACAGGAGGAGCAAGAACAAATCCATGATAACTAAAGCAGAGTTTGATTTGCATGATCTAACCGATCCAAGGTACAGTTGTGTTTGAAACAACTGCCTGAGAATACTTCTGATCAACATGGGACAATCAATTTGATTCCACATGTAATTATGTGCCAAACTTTACTCTTTTAGACTGTATCTGGAGTTCATTTTCATGAGAATAAAGTATGAATACTGGACAATGTTCTTGTACACTTGTTGTGTGCTTAGTGTTTTGTACTGCACTCCCATTAAGCTCACCGAGGATACGTTAGTTTTGCTTGTTTGTTCAGTATCAAAGCTTGGCTACCATGTTATTAAAAAATAATTTAGGTCTTTTTTTTGCCCCACAGCTATACACCAGGCTACCCCTCTGAAAGCTTCATCTTTCTGAGCGTTTAATAATTGGTTTTTTTTTTTTTAATTTAAAAAACTATATAAAAATAATATTTTTTATTTTTAAAAATATATTTTTAATAACAAGACATAATATAAAAATAATTTTTTCATGAAAAAAAAAAAAAAGGAAAGTGGTACAGGCCAGCGGAAGCAGAAATTTAACTAGGAAAATTTCTTGAAATCCCTGGTGTGCAATCACCCTCCTATCATCATCATCATCATCATCAAGTACCAACACGTCGAGACCTAATCGCTGCTTTGTTCCTTGATGTTTTCGTTTTAGTTTTCCTGTTTTCTTGTTCTCTTAGCGTTGGCCTTGGTTAAAAAATGCATGGCTTTTTGATTTTCTTATCTTTTTATTATTATTATTATTATTTATTAACAAAACCTAATTTACCTATCACTGTAGCTCTATATTTATTTGGCACTGTTCAGGAGTATAATGGTAATTTTGTTTCTCTACTTAAAAAACTATGCATTGGCTTCTAATGGTAATTAAAATCTTTTTTATATGTTCATTTATCATTTTTCTAATTAATTAGGAACAAGTAAGTATTTTATCATGTGCCGTGAAATAACCAGAATATTATTGGAAATAAAAAATTTAAATCCGGCATAAAAATGATATTTTTATGTTTTTTACTATGATTTTTTTTGTTATTACAATTTAAGCTAAGGGGAAATTTGTATTTGGCCAAATAAAATATAATAATAAACAATTACAATACATAATAAAACAACGAAAATACTTTTACAATAAAAAAATTTAAGTCTAAGGTCAAAAGGTATTTTTTTATTTTTTACAAAGATTTTGTAATTAGAAAGTCAACCTATGAGCACTTCTGTATTTAGCTAAACTAGGAAAAAAAATAGGGTGTGTACATGTGGCACTCCCGGGAGCGTGTGGTAGACACTCATATCCATCGAGCAGTGCGTATAATGCCTCCCATCATAAAAAAATACCCTTTCCATTGTGTTTTTTGAAGTGTTGTCATGTCCTTTTCTTATTGATGCGATGTGTATCTCCACTGGTGGTCTGGTTTGTTTTGAGTGTATCTTTATTTTTTTTCTTTTCTCTCTTTTCTGTCTCAGAAATTACAGTTTGTCCCTCTTAGTTATTGGTACATCAGCTTCAGGACCTATTCTTTTGATTTTTTAGTTTTATCTTGGTCTTTTTGTAGAAATTTTATATGTTTTCAATTTTATCCTTAAATCTGAATTTACCAAATATTATATTCTACAAATTAGTACTTATTATTTGGATTTATAAATTTTTTTCCTTGGCTTTTTGTAAAAGTGCTATTGGTTTTCAATTTTATTTTTTATATGTTTTTCAATTTGATCCTTGTTATTTTGATTCTTTGATTTTTTTTTCTTGGCAATTTTGCAAGTTATTATTATTTTTTAATTTCACCCTTTAATTGAATATAAAAATTTATTTTTTATTTTAATTTTGATCATCACTCTTTTAATTTTCTATTTTTTAAATTCTTTTGTATAATTAAAATTCAATTTTTCAATTTTATTCTTCAATATTATGATTTATTAGGTGAGAATTGAACTTCATGATTTTTCTAGATTGGATGCTTCATGTTTAATGACACGAATCACGAGTTCGAAAAATTAACATAATTTTCTTATAGAAAAAAAAGGAGATTTATAATTCTTTTTATTTTTTAATTAAGTTATTCTAATAATATTGATCTAAGTCACAGATTTAATGGATATTCCAGGCTGACTCAACCTTAATTAACATAGTTACATGTTTATGATGACCGGTTTTTATATCTTTTTTTTACACTATTTCAAAACCTAAACATTAATTTTATACATTAAAAAAAAAAATAGTATAGTCCCTTGACAAAATACGAACATGGGGCTAGCTATTACAGCTACAGTTTGCATGCTTGTCATTGCTCATTTGCTATTGCTACGTGAGATGGGATTTGCTTCCAAGCATGGAAAATGTATTATGATTTTATAGACATGTATATTTTAGTGGTTGCTCTCACATGCTGTTATTAATCTATTGCTTCTTTTGTTTTTTCTTCTACTAACTAAGAAGTACGTACCAAATCATAAATATTCGAGCTTAATCATCTGATTTTTTTTTTCTCATTTAATAATTCTGCATTCAATAATAGCTTGAAAGAAAACAGATATTCATTTAATAATTCTGCATTCAATAATAGCTTGAAAGAAAACAGATATTCAATAATAGCTTGAATGTTGCTTAATTTCTTATCTATTTAGTGTTTGTTTAGCTTGAAGATGTGATGATTTTATTTAAAAGTATTATCTTTTTAAAGTATAAATCACATTTCTAGAAATCAAAAATACATGTTTTTTGTGTAGATCCCACAAAAAAAAAAAAAAAATCAAAGCCACCTCCAAACCAAATACTCTTTTAATGACCGACCCCTTCCAATTTGCTTAATATTTTTAATGCTGATTCTTTTAAAAAACAAAATTGCCTAAATATTATTTTATTTTGAGTTTTTGTATTATACAACACTGGGTATTAAATGCTATCAGATAAGGTTGTAATGAATTTTTGTTACTGAAATAATAGTTAAAAACTTGTGTCGACATATTTTTTCCAGTATTAAACATTAAAGAACGAGGCTGCTATTACCACAAGTTTTAATTGTTTGAAGCATATGGCAAAATAAAGGGAGTAAAAGATACTTTACCCTTTTAATATTTCAACCCAAAACATTTCAGCTCCCTATTTTGTCCCATGGAACATTAAAATAGAAAGAGGAATATATATTATATATATATATATATATATATATATATATATATATATATATATATATATATATATAACAAAACAAAAAAACTTTAGGATTAGATGAAGCATTCCCATGACTGCGTCTTATATGGGTTTGAATGTGGGTTTTTCTTTTGGACTTGATATTGATGGAGAGATCAGTGCTTCTGCTTTGTATAAAAAAAAATTGGTGTGTGTCATGAACCAAACCGAAATTAAGTTCACTAGAAAATCCAAAAAAATCCTAAAAAATAATATAGTTTTTAATTTTTAATATAAAATAACCGAACTGAAACCAAAACCAAAACTAAACTGAATCAAACCAAAAACTAGTTGTTGGTTTCAGTTTTGAATATAAAATAAACCAAATTGAACAGAACTATAATCGATCAGTTAGATTTCGGTTTTTAATATAAAATAACTAAATAGAAACTAGTTTGGTTGGAACCGATTTTGATTTGGTTTGAGTTTTATTTTTTTATATTTTATTAAAATTTTCGTTTAATTATTTTTATAAATAAAAAAATTTGAATCAACAAAAAAAATAATTATCCTGCCCATAAAGTTTGAACAAGAAAAAGAAAACAGATAGATGAAATTAAGTGTCACTGTTTTATGATGCAGACAAGAAGCCAAAGCCTCAGGAGAGGAAGGATCTTAACTTCCTACAAACTCAAGACACCTTTATTATATGTATAGTTCTAACACATCAATATTTGCCACTTCCTGCTGTCCCGCCACTGTTTCATTCGCTAGCTGCATAAAATTAGGACGATTCATGTTCTTAATTTGTAGCTATATATGCATGAATGTCCTTTGATGTTGATTTTATATCCTGCTGTCCCAGCACAGAAAATATCTAGTTAATATATTTAGGTCAATATTCCATGGAATCAT